>NC_081546.1:2899798-2927485 GCF_901000735.1 Corylus avellana
CCTAAAATAAGGGCAGTAAAAAGGAAAAAGAAGAAGAAATATTACTTGTTGTTAGGTTTTATGTGTCAAAACATGGTATTTGGATTTAGTGTTGAAGATTAAGTTGGTTTAAAAGTCGGTCTAAAGAATTTAAGTTATAAATGCAGTTTAACATAGGCTAGTTAGAGTACAACGACCATATATTTCAACTCAGACATCATATGAAAGAAAGCTAAGAGAGCTTTAACTTTTCGATGTTTAGTACGTCAAAATTAACGGGCTATCAACAAAAGTCTTGAAATCTAGTACTCAATTAGTTTTACCTTACCTCTATGTAAGGCTATTGAGACAAGAATTTCTATGAGAGAGACTATAGAGAGGCAACTGTAGCACCCCTACGTTAAGCATAAGAAAGTCCATAGGCAAGCCCAAAGTAATGGGCTTAGAATGAGAATGCTTGTTAGTTGGGCTTTACTTATTTTAGAAAATGGATCAAAAGCCATAAATACGTTTATAAAAATTTTAATTTTTAATGCAATACATGGTTTAATGGTTTAAATGGGGTGACAGTGACACTCAGGGCATGGGTCGTTCAAAGCTCCACAGGGAATAAAAGTTCCTAATTTGTAGTTATTTTATTTAAGGGAAAAATCATATTTAGTCAGGTTTTTATGTGACTAAATTAGGTTTTCAATTTCAAGAATAAAGTCTTTAGGTTTTACCTTATGAGTTGACATAGTGGTCGAGGCATGTGGTATTTAGAAGTATCAACCATTACAGTCAAAGTTTGAGACTTGCTAAGTGCAAACTTTCCTTTAGGACCATACTCTTTGGTGTAAAAAGTCAACGATTTATTATAATTCGTGTAGAGAAACTTTCGAAAGTGTAATGCACGAGTTTCGAAGTTTACTCTGCAGGGGTTGGTTCGAAAGACTCTCCCTTGTCAAGATTTTCCTGTCTCGACTCAAAGTAGTTAATTGGAAATTTGATTCCCTTGAAGTGGCCAATTATCCCTTTACTTTTGATTTATAATCCTTTCATTTTCATTATACTTTCAATTATATGGACATTTTTTGTTTTTATTTTTGCTGAGTTTGGCATTCTTTTTTTCTTTTTTCTTTTTTCTTTTTTTTTACAGGTACATGGGCAATCTAAATCTAGCATCACAATCATGTTTTATTGCCTTCTATTTTACAAGGTAATTTTTTTTTAAAAAAAAAAAAAAAAAAAAAAAAATCTTAATCAACTAGTAAAAAAATTGGTGAAAGTACATTCATCTTTACTAATCATTAAAGAACACAAACATATAAAAGTACTTGCCAGTTGCCATCATCAAGGTACTACGAGTTGTTGTTTTAACTTTTTTTTTTTTTTTTTCTTCTCTATTTTTAATGATTAAACGCATTGTTTAATCCTCATAAATAACCCCTCGTCCCAACCACGGAACACGTCCTTTGACAAACAGCTTCTCTAAAGAGTTTTTTTCTTCTCTGTACTTTTCATTGATTAAACGCTTTGTTTTATTCCCATAAATAACTTAACCCCTCGCCTCAACCATGGAACACGTCCTTTCTCTCATAATAATGGGTTAAAATATGGTGACCTCTAGGCTCTATCCTAATATCATATTAAGTCACCTTAATTATCTTGTTACCAGAGAACATCTGCGCGCTTCAAGTGTTACTTTGTGATTCTCTTTCTATATAAACCCACCTGCTTCCCGGCCATTGCCATTGGCAAAGAAACGTTCCTCATCCGGGTTCTCTGTGATCTTGTTTCGAGAGTCGGTGGAAAATATAATGAAGACAATGTATATTGCGCATTTCTTGTTCGGAATCTTTGGTTGGTTTTCAGTTTCTCCGAAATGTTCTTTTTTTTTTGTTCTCTTGCTTCATTTTATCTGTTGAAGTTGTTGGACTAATGGTTCCTCTGTTTCTTTCTCTTTGGCTACAAGGAAACGCTACTGCCATGTTCCTCTTCCTGGCCCCAATGTATGAATAATGTCTGAGAATCACCCCTCTCTCTCTCTCTCTGAATTTCTTTTAAGTCTTATAAATTTTTCTTTAAATTACATTTTGGTCACATAATTATTTCATAAGGTTGGCGTGACAGTCACCCCGGAGTAACCAACCCATGAAACCAATTGACTAAAAAAAAATTCGTATGTTGTATAGGAAAAGTACACTTATAACCCATGTAATTAATGACTTAAACATATGCAAACAGACAAGCACCCCCCCACTTGCCTCCTGCAGCAACAAACTGCTCGATCTAGCTAGCTTTTTACTGGGTAATCTTTCTTCTTGATCTCCTTACTTACCTACCGGTAGACTTCAATTGGTTGATGACGACGAAAGTGCAGTTTGAATGACAAACTCCAAGAGAATTTGACAAAGTACATAATGTCTCAACAAAATTTCTCTTGCCACTGACAAAGAACAACAGCTAATTAATTAAGCACTGTCTCTTATGGCTTGAAAAAACTTGAGCCATCTTCTAATCGTGCCTAGACATCTTTATAAAGAGCAAGCTAGGATGGAAAACCCTAGCACTCCATGTGAAAAACCTTCAAAACCAAGCTAGTCTTCAAGCATGTCAAAATGTACGCGTAAATAGTTCCGTCAAGACATCTCTAAGATTGTAAGTGCATGTCTTAGCATCAATTTTCCAAAGGTGTCAGGATGTAAAACAAACAAAAATATCTCTAAAGTACATCGATCTACCAAACCTCTCATACTTATCTCTCATCCCAACCTCATATCACTAGGATGATGTGGTAGTACCCATCAACCATTGAAGTTTTTCATTTTTAATAAAGGCTGATTCAGTGGCTGATGAGCATATATGGGAGTAAAATAAGAGATGCGTAAATATGTTGTATTACTTTCTTTGAGTAGGCGAACACTAAAAATCTAACAACTAACTATAAGATAAAAATGGGGTATATAACATTACGCTATTCTGGTTTATTTGATTAAATGTTGTACAATTTTTTCCACTCTCTTTCCTTGTAACCAGTTGGCACTATATTTTCAATTATCTGCTCAATCTGACATACAATTCCAGAACAATAATTTTATTTTATTTTATTTTTTTTGAAAAACAAAATCCTGAAAACTTTTGGCACTTATCGTAGGATTACTTTTAAGAGGTTCATATGGCACAAGTCCACAGAACAGTTTTCCGGCGTTCCATACCTGATGACCTTGCTCAGCTGCCTCCTTTTCGGATGGTGACCTAAGCTTCTTACTACAAATGATTTCAATTTATATATATATATTGTTGTTGGTGTTTGTGTCATTCGTTTTCCGGGCTTATTACAAATAACAGGTATGGGCTTCCATTTGTGTCCCCACACAACCGTTTAGTATCAACAATCAGTGGCAGTACTGGAGCAGCAATCGAGTTCACATACGTCGTGATATTCATCATATATACGCCAAAGAAAGAGAAGGCTAAGATTTTGGGGATCCTGACGTTTGTGCTCACTGTGTTCTCCATCGTGGCCTTAGTGTCTCTCTTTGCCCTACATGGCGACACTAGGAAACTCTTTTGTGGCATTGCTGCTACCATATTCACCATCATCATTGTTAGAATATATGAAAAATATATTATATTTTTCATATATTCCATAATTATACTGATATTAAAATATTCTTTATTTATG
This sequence comes from Corylus avellana, assembly GCF_901000735.1. NCBI lineage: Eukaryota > Viridiplantae > Streptophyta > Magnoliopsida > Fagales > Betulaceae > Corylus > Corylus avellana. The sequence continues at coordinate 2,903,445 of NC_081546.1, forward strand.
GGTTGATTGTAATCATATATTGAGATTGTAATCAAATCGAGGGGATTTGATTACCAAACTTGTATTTAGACATTGTCTTATAAATAGGGACCTTTGTATTGTAGACAAATCAAGTTAATGAGCACAATGTACACCTTAGGAGTATTCTGAGTGGTGGACGTAGGTGTCTAACACCGAACCACCCATAAGTTCTTTGTGTTCATTCTCTCTCTTGCTTTCGCTATTATTCCCACACCATCACAATTTTAACATGGTATCAGAACTATTCAATACTGGTATCAGAGCCCAGGCTTACCAACAAGTCTCGGCCCAACAGTCCACGGGAGAAACGGGTTGTCGCTGCTCCAACCCAGGGCCCCGATGTGTGAGGGGAAGATTGTTGGAGTGATCCCACTCGGTTGTGGAATGAACTGGTGGTCAGTTTATAAGTGTGAGGAAAAGCTTCACATCTTGAGCTAGCTTTTGGGGTTGAGAGAAGGCCCAAGACCACCCAACACTAGTATCAGAGCTATTCAACTTGTTATCAGAGCCATGGTTACCTTCCTAGGGACGGGTGTCTGAATGCGCCGATAAACAGTGGCACAATAAGTCATCGCCGGAGGCAACCAGATCGTCATCCTCCGACAGCTTGCCAAGCCATCCCTGCCGCATCTCCGTCAACGCTGATCACTGGTGTCGTTCTCAGCCCTTCAGTTCTTCTCCAGCATCAATGACGCCGTCCATAGCTTGCTACCACGAATCATCTCCCTGCAACCAATGCTTCCACCACTGCCAGAGAAAGCCACTGCCGGCCATAGTCTCCGGCTTCCGCGCCGTCTAGATCCGTCCACCAACACATGCCAGCGAGTCCCTCTGGTCTCCTTCCATCGTTACAGGCACACCTCTGTTTTGCTCGTCCAACTGGCTTGGAAACCCCCAAATCCGAATCAGTGTCTGCTCTTAGCTATGCTCACAAGTTCTCCAATGCACATGAGCCCACACCAAATCACAGCCCGCGGGTGCACATGAATGCATTACACCGGATTGTATCCTTGTGATTTCGTAGTTCAGTGCGCGTCACACAAGATTATCACCTTTTCAATTTCAAACTTGAATTTTTATGCTTGCTGCAGCCAATCCAGATCTCTCTCATCAAGAGTCAGAATCTTGCTAGTTACACCAAGATACTTGTTGTGCTACCCACAAAAAAAAAAAAAAAAAAAAGGTGCTGCGTGTGGCGTGGAGTGAGGAAAGAGAAAAGAAAGAAAAGAAAAGGGAGAAAAGAGAAGGTGTCAGCCAAGTGAAAAAAAAAAAAGGGGGAAGAAGAAAAAGAAGGAAGAAGAAGCGGTCTAAGTGGACCACATCTCGCGCGCCACGCGCCAGTCAAATTCGGTGTGCCGATCTGATAACTGCTCAAATGGGCTCATTTTCCTTTTATTTTTGGCCCATGTCGGCCCTTTTTATTTTTGGCTCATTGTCAGCCTGGCCCGTTGTCGGCCCTTTTTATTTTTGGCTCATTGTCAGCCTTGGCCCGTTGTCGGCCCCTTTTGAAGTTTGGCTCGTTGTCAACCCTGGCCCGTTGTCGGCCCCTTTTGAAGTTTGGCTCGTTGTCAGCCCTGGCCCGTTGTCGGCTCACCACCATCTACGGCTCGTTCTCGGCCTCCGCCACCGCCGTCATCATTGTTTCGGATTTCAAATTCAAGGTTTCAGAATATCCACCTTGAGTTTGAGGAGGGATGTTAGAATATATGGAAAATATATTATATTTTCCATATATTTCATAATTATGCTGATATTAAAATATTCTCTATTTATGGGTTGATTGTAATCATATATTGAGATTGTAATCAAATCAAGAGGATTTGATTACCAAACTTGTATTTAGACATTGCCTTATAAATAGAGACCTTTGTATTGTAGTCAAATCAAGTTAATGAGCACAATGTAGACCTTAGGGGTATTCTAAGTGGTGGACGTAGGTGTCTAACACCGAACCACTCATAAGTTCTTTGTGTTCATTCTCTCTCTTACTTTCGCTATTATTCCCACACCATCACAATTTTAACAATCATGTATACCTCACCTCTATTAATTGTGGTAAGTTATTTCATGAACTTCATATCTTTCTCTCTGAATGATATCTCAATTTAATTAATTAGTTTTATATCTATTTGGTTTCCAAATGTACATATGCAGGGGACAGTGACTAGAACCAAGAGTGTGGAATTCATGCCATTCTTCCTGTCCCTGTTTGTGTTCTTGTCCGGCACTTCCTGGCTTATCTTTGGTCTCCTCGGTCATGACCCTTTTGTTGCTGTAAGTTTATGAAATGAAATTGATCGTTAAAGTTCCAATATCTGTTCCAATTAATTAAAGCAAGTGTCTAGGTGTCCTAATTTGATGGAAATGTGTAATGCTGCTGCTGCTGCTGCAGGTGTCCAATGGATTCGGGTGCGGCCTGGGGGCCATGCAACTGATGTTGTATTTCATCTACCGTGACAACAAGAAATCCACTACTCCTGAAGAATCTGTGGAGATGGGTCTTCCTAAGCCTCATCACGTACACCAAGAGAGGCACGACTAGACATATGACACACACACACACTGTTCATATCATTTTCAATAATCCTGTTTTTGGTATCAAATTTCCCTTTGTATAAGTTATATGACAACGCCATGAGAGATGGTGGATTGTGTACGAACAAAAAATAAGATATTTCCGTGAATCTTTTATGGTTTTTTTTGGGTGATTGTAACTTTTAAGCCCATCTGTAACAGTCTCCTTCATCAACTGCTACCTTAACATCAGTGTCTCATGGTGATATAACTCAAACCCACATAAAAGAAATCAAATCCCATTGATTACACAAAGGAAATTCAACCATTACAGCAAGAGAGACACAAATCAGAGAAGGCAAACGTGCGCACAAACGTCTTGACTCTTGAGCATTCATGTTTTGATACCTGCAGCGAACATACTTGTGATTCTTTTTTCTGTATAATTTATAAACCCACAATTGGCTTCTGCTGTTTCACCGCTCAATTACCCATTGCCATTTGCAAATTAAGAAGCTTGCGCCTGCATATCTGGTTCTACCATATCTCTCTTTGCTTAACCAAAAGTAAGGAATTTTATCCGGTTCTACTATATCTCTGTCTTGGTTCAAGATTTGGTGGCAAATAGACTCAAGACAATGGATATTAATGCGCATTTCTTTTTCGGAATCTTTGGCGGGTCTCCGAAAATGGTTTTCTTCTTTCTTTTTTTTGTTTTTTTGTGCTTTTGCCTTCATTTTATCTGTTGAAGCTGTTGGACTAATGGTTCCTCGGTTTCTTTATGTTTGGCTACAAGGAAACGCTACTGCTCTGCTTCTCTTCTTGGCCCCAACGTATGTATCACGGAGAACCATCTCTTACGGAATTCCTTCAAGTCTTACAAATTTTCCAGTTTTGTCTGCTTATATATCATGAGAAATGCAATCCACTTTCTAAGCATCGAAACCTTTCCGCCATAAATAAATAAAGCCTATGTAAAGTGATTATCCAAACAAAAGATACGTGAGTTTTAAAATTGATCATCATTGAATTTGAAATCGATTATTATTAAATTTTGATTAATCTAATGATAATTTTAAAAGCCACATCGATTTTGAAAGAATAAAAAAAATAGTATTTAGCATTACTCAAACTTATTTTCATCTACCAAATGTTATGAGAAAGACCATGTTACATCAACTTTGGTGAATGAAACTTGAATACTTGAGAAATATATGTAACATTTCTCTTATATCATATCTCACCCAAAAGGTCCAAAGGATATCGAGACGCATTGGAGCCTACATGTTATTCTTAAATTAATGCTAAAAATCATATTTTTATCCTATCTATTTCACAATACTAAGTAGCAGTTTCAATCAATTCTTAAATTGATCATTATTAAAAATTATGAGCTAATAATGGAAAAAATGTAATATTATTATTATTATTATTATTATTTTTCTTTTTTGAAAAGGAATGGTGAAAAGTTTTTGTTACTGATGGTAGGATTACTTTTAAGAGGATCATAGGGCACAAGTCGACAGAAGAGTTTTCTGGGATTCCATACCTCATGTCCTTACTCAGCTGCCTTCTCTTCGGATGGTAACCTCCTCCTTTTTTCAACTGCTTCTTTTTGCCCTCGTTGGGAAACCAAAGATATCTATTTAATACAAAACAAGGTTTAACTTCTTGTGTTGCATTAACCACAAATTCTTCAATAAAGTAGAAGAATAATGTTAATAACACATACATACTTTGATGTTGCAAATTCAAAAGTTGCTCTTAATGGCACGTTTGATACGTAAAATGACTATTATATTAGAAAAATGAATAGCTATTACTAGGTATAAAAAAAAAAGTGGAATAGAACAACTATTCTTATTCCTCAGTTTGGTGACAATGTATATGTTGTAATTGAAATTAAACCAAAATTATCACCATTAAGTTGAATTCAGGCGAGTATATATATAATTTTTTTATTAATTTTTTGGAACTTCCTAACATTTTGTAGTTGAAATTATAGTAATTAATTTTTGAAGTCTAATTACTGAACTTTCACTTGAACGGGTATGGGCTTCCATTTGTATCCCCTCACAACCTTTTATTATCAACAATCAGTGGCACCGGTGGAGTAATCGAGTTCATATACGTGGTGATCTTCATCATGCATGCACCCAAGAAACAGAAGGCTAAGATTTTGGGGCTCCTGACGTTTGTGGTCACTGTCTTCTCAGCCATGGCCTTAGTGTCCCTCTTTGCCCTGCGTGACAACACCAGAAAACTCTTCTGTGGCTTTGTATCTACAACCTTCTGCATCATCATGTATGCCTCACCTCTGTCAATTATAGTAAGTTATTTCATGCTTTTAGATTTACTTGTTAATTCTTTGAGTGGATCCCAATGGATTTGCTATGAATTAAACTATTAAATCATGCATATCATTAGAGAGGGAATTGAAGTTTAAAAACTCCTATAGTTTATTGAGAAGATGTATGATATATATATCTACTTGGATTCAAAATGTACATGCAGAGGACCGTGATTAGAACCAAGAGTGTGGAATTCATGCCATTCTTCCTGTCCCTGTTTGTGTTCTTGTCCGGCACTTCCTGGCTTATCTTTGGTCTGCTCGGTCGTGACCCTTTTGTTGCTGTAAGTTTATGAAATGAAATTGATCGCTAAAGTTCAAGTGTCCTGATTTGAAGGAAATGTGTTGTGCTGTTGCAGGTGGCCAACGGCTTCGGCTGCGGCCTGGGGGCCATGTAACTGATGTTGTACTTCATCTACCGTGACACCAAGAAACCCACTCCTGAAGAATCTGTGGAGATGGGCCTTCCTAAACCTCATCACCAAGAGAAGCAATCCACCGCAAATGGAGCTTTGCAAGGCCACGACTAGACCACCCCCCTCAATTTCAATCACCCCGTCTTTCGTGCACCTTTGGTCTCGATCTTCACTTGTATATGTTGTAGCTTTGCTCCTGTAATGAATGACATCGCCATGTTAGAAGGTAGATTGTATACAAACAAAACGTAGGATATTTCAGTGAATCTTGTATGGTCTTTGGGTGACTTTAGATTTCCACTTTGTTGATTTTATTCTAGCGGAAGATAACATGCTTAATTCTCAGCTTTCTCATAGCGCATACTATCCAAACCATCCACAGGGAAGCGACTGTTCTTAGTGCAATGAACCATGAGATTTTCCTGTGATCCATCAAGTACTGCTTTCAAGTGTCCATTTAAACAATTTAAAACCCAATAGATTTCCTTTCTTTGCTCATGGCTTGTATCCTTGGCTAGAAACTCATGGACCTTATCCCCTACTTGGATTGAGCTACAACCAGGAACTTTTTCCATGCCTTGCTGTCTCATTGCTACCCGAGAGATCAAAGCATCTCTCCACTGTCCAATTGATGCGCTCAAATTCGAAATTAGCATTAGATAGCTAGGATTTGAAGGTTCCAGCTCCATAATCTTTCTGGTTACAGACTCTAACATACCCCTGTTCCCATGAATCTTACACGAACCTAGTAGAGTGGCCCAAATGACAGCATTTGGCTCCAAATGCATGCCTTCAATGAATCTTACTGCTTCTTCCAACCTCCCTGCACGGCCCAGAAGATCAACCACGCAACCATAATGCTCAATTCGGGGTACCATGTCAAACTCCTGAACCATCCGGTCAAATACCCTTCTTCCTTCTTCCACCAACCCTCCATGAGTGCAAGCTGACAGAACAGCAATGAAAAGGACATCATCTGGCTTAATTCTTTCTTCATGCATCCTATCGAAGAGAGCTAGTGCTTCTTTACACTGACCATTAACAGCTAGACCTGAAATCATTGTTGTCCATGTAATAACACATCTTTTAGCCATCTTATCAAAAACTGCTTTTGCGTTTTGTACATCTCCACACTTTGCAAAGACGTCTATCAGAGCATTGCCTAAAGAAAGAGACAATTCAAACTTGTTTCTCTTAATATAAGAATCAATCCATTTCCCATGTTCAAGAGACCCCAAGTGAGAACAGGCCGAGAGTATACTGACCAAAGTTGTCTGATCAGGCCTGCACTTACCATCAATTAACATCTGATGAAACACATTAAGAGCTTGATCAAAATCATGATTATGTACATAACCAGCAATCATAGCGTTCCAAGAGACAGTATTCTTAACTGGCATCTGACAAAAAATGTTTCTTGCAGATTCTAGATCACCATTCATAGTGTACCCGGATATCATAGCCGTCCAAGAAACTACAGTTCTTTCTGACATCTGATCAAAAATACACTGTGCAGATTCGACATCACCCAACCGTACATAGCCGGAAATCATCAAATTCCAGGAAACCTCATTTTTTTCAGGCATCCTATCAAAGACTGAATGAGCCAATTCCATACTTCTGGCCTTAGAAAGCCCAGAAACAACAGAATTCCATGTCACAATGTTCCTCTCAGGCATCGAATCAAACAATCCAATAGCATATTCTATCTCCCCATGAGCCAAGAACGCACCAATCATTGAATTCCATGAAACAACATCTCTCTCATGCATTTCCTCAAACACCCGACGAGCCAAATCCAAATTCCGACCACATTTGGCATAGAAATCCAAAAGGGTATTCTGAACAAAGACACTTGAACCAAATCCTAGCTTCACAATATCACCATGAACCGCTCTACCATCTTCTAGAGCTTCAAACGGCTCCAAACACCTCAAAAGAAACGTAAAGGTGAAACTATTCGGTGCAATCGTGAACGCCTTCATTTGATGGTAAATACGCAATGCGCCTTGATGGGTCTTTCGAATAAAGCATTTGATCATAGTATTATAGGAAATCACATTTGGGTGCTGAGAATTTCGAAATACACGAACCGCGTAGTCAAGGGAAACAAGCTCCGAGGCAAGAGCAATAAGCTTAGGTAGTACCAAATCGCTACCGCTAAGGCCATTCATGAGAACCTGAAGGTGGGTTTGCTTCAGTTCTCTCATAGTTTTACAGTTTTGCAAGAGTCTCAGCATTCTCAGGTCCATTGCTTTCTGGGTATCGGCCATTCAAAAAGACCGTTATTCTAGTTACTTCATAGGGTTAATATATTTAAATATTCGGTCTTCAGCTTCTTTTTCAATTCATACCAAAATTTTCATATTGCACATAATTTATTATTTTTAATTTTTATAAAAAAAATATTCGGGTTGGCCGTAGCTACCCTTTGGGCCATCTGGTTATTTTTGCACTCTCAAAATTTTTTTTATAAAAAATAAAAAAGTAAAAAAATTATGGGTAATGTGAAAATTTTGTGATGATATTGGTCGAATTGAAAAATTTTTTGCAAGTTTAGAGTGTGCATTGCAAAAATTAAAATGGTCGAATTGAAAAACGCACAAAACTTTGAAGGTTAAAGTGTAATTTTTCCTTTTTTTTTAATTAATTTGTTAAATATTTACAGCTTAAAGTTAAAGGGTTCGTTCGAATGAACAGTTGGAAGTGCAAAGCAAATGAGACTTTGAATTGAAATGATAATAACTTCGTTCCAAAACCCTCAATCAAAACCCCAAATAAACAAGCATCAGAATCTCTCAAATTGGTATTACCTCATTAGGAATCACATCTCTCAAGGATCTCCAAAAGAAGCCCTTCTTCTCTACACCCAAGTTCGTCGTAAAGGACTTTACTGTTTGGCTGTAGTAGGCCCTTTGGTTTTTAAGGCTTGTGCTTCTCTTTCCTTCATCAATTTCGGACAAGCAGTGCACGCCGAGTCGATTAAGGGCGGGGTGGATTGTGAGGTAATGGTTGGGACCTCATTGGTTGATATGTATGCTAAGTGTGGCAATGTCGTTGATTCGCGTAAATTGTTTGATTATATGCCTGAGAGAAATGTTGTGACATTGAATGCTATGATCGGGGGGTACTTGAGGAATAAAGATACAAGATCCGCGTCTATTTTGTTTGAAAAGATGTCGGTACGAAATGGGGTGACTTGGATTGAAATGATTGGTGGGTTTGCAAAGGGTGGAGATACCATTACTGCCAGGCAATTGTTCAACAGGGTTCCTCTAGAGTTGAGGAATGTGGTCACTTGGACTGTGATGGTTGATGGGTACACCGGCAATGGGGAGATGGAGGCTGCAAGGGAGTTTTTTGAAGAGATGCCACAGCGGAATTTCTTTGCTTGGTCATCGATGATTTCTGGGTACTGCAAGAAGGGTGATGTCAAGGAGGCCAAGGCCATTTTTGACCAAATTCCAGTCCGGAATCTCGTGAATTGGAATTCATTGATATCCGGGTACGCGCAGAATGGATTTTGTGAGGAAGCTCTGGAAGCATTTCGTGAAATGCTAGCTGAAGGATTTGAGCCTGATGAAGTCTCTATTGTGAGTGTTCTATCTGCTTGTTCTCAGGTGGGGCTATTGGATGCTGGTAAAGAAATACACTGTATGATACATCGCAAGGGGTTAAGGTTCAATGTGTTCGTTTTAAATGGATTGGTCGACATGTATGCAAAATGTGGGGATTTAGCCGTTGCGAGGTTGGTATTTGAAAGGATTTCTGACAAGAGCACTACCTGTTGGAATGCTATGATCTCAGGTTATGCTACTCATGGACAATGCAAAGAGGCTATTGAGTTTTTTGGCAGAATGGAAAATTCAAACAAAGTGCCTGATGATATAACCTTTCTTTCTGTTCTCTCAGCATGTGCACATGGAGGGTTTGTGGATGAAGGTATAGAAATATTCTCCAAGATGGAGAAGTATGGGTTGCAAGCAAGCATCAAGCACTATGGGTGCTTAGTTGACCTTTTGGGGCGAGTGGGGAGATTGAAAGAAGCTTATGATTTGATCAAGAGAATGCCAATGAAACCCAATGACACAGTTTGGACAGCTATGCTGGGAGCCTGTCGGGTTCATCTGGACATGGAGATGACAGAAGAGATTGTGAAAGAGGGCACACGAAATTTGAACATGGTCACTGCTAACGATTCGCTCTACGTTCTTCTGTCACATATTTATGCTGCTTCAGACAGCTGGGAGAAGGCTGAAAGGATGAGGATGTTCATGGTTAATCAAGGGTTACAAAAGGTACCGGGCTGCAGTTCCGTAATGACTAGATAAAGCGTTGTGTCTACACTAGATTGTTAACCACATGTTATATCAGGGCCTTTAAGTGAACTTGCACCCACAAGAATGGGTAAATGACCTGTTGAGCATTAAGCCAAGGCCACTTTGCCACTGGAAGAAGAAACTTTGGTCATTTACACGTACTACTTTAGGTCTCATCGGGGAGATCTCCCCCCGCGAACCAAGATTCGCCATGCAGAGAGGTTTTCACTAGCTGTCTGTCAAGTTTAATGATCATCAAAAAATTTAATTGCAAAGGAGGTGAGCCTTGAAGATTTGGTCATATTCAGAGCTAGAAGGCTGGCCTTTCAAAACATACTTTTATACTTCAAAACACTGCCAGGTTACTGCAAGAGAGCTTTTAATAGCAATTCCACATGTACCAAAGATATACATTATCAAGTTGAACTCGAGAGTTTCCACCAAAACACTTGGCTCTCTGTTGATTTTGACCTTTTTCTTTTTCCTATATTGTTGTAAACCACACTGCAGAAACTTGAACAATGGTTTTATGCCATTTCATCTCATGAAATATTTCAATTATATAACACGAAAGGACTCTGCTATCCTTTTTAAATCGTTGTAGTGCCTTTTCCACTGAAGACCTGCAAAAGTAAAAGAACATATGAATACTTTGCTTTAGCTTATTGTGAAGCATGTCAAAGTAGGATCAAAATATCCATACCACTTGCAGTTACATTAAACAAGTAGAGGCGATTTCCGGCTGCAGTTGCTGTGATAAGAGCGTGAGGTGGCTCTAATTCAAACTGGTAATACGTTCTCCCCAAGTGTTCTGCTACATTCATACTTATAACCTTTCCTTCTACATTTTCCCCAATCACTTCTGGGCCAAATGCATTAATCACTTTTTCTGGAGGTCCAATTCGTTCAATTGTAGCATTATCACCAAGATCTATACATATTTTACAAAAAAAAAATGACAAAGATGTAAATATCAAACTTCTTTAACCAAGAGAGAACATTGAAATTGTTGCCGGAGAGCTAAGATCATGTGAAGATTGCACAATTAGTCAGAGTTCATAAAGCACACAAGCAACACAGGGCACTCATCCACCAGCAGAATGCCTACTAGAAAACAAGAAATTTTTGGGGAACTAACCATCTGCAAATCTGAGAACCGGTGCGACAATTACAGATAGACGTCCTTCCTTAGAGCTACCAAATCTCAAATCAATTTCTGTGCCACCTAGATCTGCTATTGATACTGGAACCTGGTAGACAGATGTAATGAGAGGGAGAGTTGTTTGAAATAAAACAACTTCAATATGCAGTTCAAACATGTTTGGGTTGTATATTATCACCTCTTCCCAGTCCTGAGGGACAGAAAATGCGTAAGGGATGATAGGACTCCATCCAACACCATGCCCTCCAGACTTCTCATCTGGCCTGCGGTATGTCCTCCAACCTGTCTGAGCATATGTTTTCCTAGTGAAATCGACCATACCAATAAACAAAAACCAAAAAGCAAAAACAAAAACGTGTGAAATTTGAAGTTCCAGGAGAGGCATTCTATACAGCCTTCCATACACGATTTTGGGCTCTATGCGAAAGCCTCAGAAAATGAAATCTATGTGGGGAGTGTGTGATTGCATGATCCTAGACAGAATCGAAGCTTAATGTACAATATATTAATGTCTAAACGATCAGGTTATACTGGGTAATTGTTTAGTTTTATATTTTATTTTTAATTTCTTTTCCCTTTTTCTGATAAGTAGTCACAGCAATAATCTGTGGCTATATCAAGACACTCCCAGAAAATGGAAACACAAAATAATGTCTAGCCTCTCTTCCAAGTTGTGTATTGAAGGGCAAAAAGAAAGTGTTTTTTTTCCATGGTTGTAAGACATAACTATAAAGGAGCAATTATTTTAACTCCTCAGAAAATTTTCCATAATGCAGAAACTAGACAATTATTACAAAGACAGGGCAATTAGAATGCAAGTGAAGGGAAACAATATGAAAACCTACGAAAACCAACCTTGTTCATCTGGTTCAGATAGACCAGGTATCCTCCCAGCTAGAAGACCTTGTTTGACCACAGCCAACCCCTCTCTTGGAGAACCCAAAACTGCTGACGAGATCAAAGAAACCCCAGAAACCAGAATTGACCTCCTCTTCATCAACCCAGAGCATTTCTCAATTTCTCCACCAACCAATCCGCTCTCTCCTGAATCAGCCGTAACTTTTGCTCTAGAAATCCCACTTTCCAGTGAAGACTGAGCAAGCAAATGATTAGAAGGAATTATCTGCCGGTGGAATCTCCAAGAAAAGCTACAACTAGTAAATAAGGTTGTTCCCATATTCTCCAAACCTTAGTTGAAGACCTTCAGTTGGAAAATTCAAGTACTTAGTAAATTGAAACTTGGTGGGAAGAAGTTGAGGTTCTCACGGTGTCTGGGGTTGGTTGTGTGGACGTGGTATCGAAATTGTTCACAACCTGGATTCTTCTGATGAAAAGATCATCATTTTTAGCCTGACGCGTGGCAGATTTCTGGGAGATGTCCTTCTGGCATTTTATGTGAGCTCTTGGAGTACAGTGGTCTGACGTTTTTCATATTAAAAAAAAAAAAAAATCGTTTCCTTTTTTGGCTCTTGAATTGTGGGTTTTACTAGATATGGTTCTGAGAGATTTTTCCCGGTTTTTATCTCTCTGTAATTTTTGTTTTCTTCCCTTGAAAATGTTATAGGTATTTTGAGCTGTTTGTGCGAGAGTTTATTAAAAATGCCCAAACCCCGAAAACAACCCACAAATTAAAAAAACAATTTGCAAGATGTCTAACATAGCCACAACATGCTCTTGAGGAGGCTTGCCAGTTTTCGAATATTAGTGAGTAACCATGTGTGGGGGGACAAGAAACAGTAAAGAATTGAACGTGGGCTACAGCACTTATCATTGACAATTTCTTTCTTTAGAGGTTAGATAATCCACCTGTGAAACAGATTGAAGAAGAAGGGGAAATTTTTATTTTTATTTTTTTGGGGGGGGGGGAGAGAGAGAGAGAGAGAGAGGAATTGCTCAACATGAGAAAATCATGGGCACTTGGAGAAAGGCATAAAACTATAACTACTACAATGAATAAAATGAGGTATAGCTTTGTGAAAAGAAATGATACAGGCAAGCAAAGGGATCTCCAACCATGATCAAGGCAAAAGCATGGGAAGTTTCCAGTTGGAAAATTCAACCAAGTTTCTATTTACAATAGATCCATTGTGCAGCCAAAACGTCTCGGCTGACTGGTGAAATTCCCTAACTTTCCTCTGAAGTTCCCACATAATTCCATGCAGTGCTGAACATGACTCTCCTTCAAGGGCATAAACCAATAGGCATCTCAGTTGTCTACCACGGGCAATCATCCTTTCTATATCTTCATCTGAAAAGAAACCCAAAACTTGGCTATTACATGTTTAAGGGTAAGCAAAGCAAGATGTATAAGAGTGTTGAATTTGACCTGGTATAGATTCTAGGTAGTCCAAAAGTTGGGGACCAATCTGAGTGGATGGCCATTTTATTGATATCTGGCTGTAGTCAATGACATTCTGGAAAGGCAATTCTACTTGATCCGATAATATCACTGGGACACACTCCTGTTTAGCATAACAAACACATTATTTAAACTGGCCCACTGTAAGTGTGTGTACAAACAGAGAGAGAGTGAGAGAAAGAGACCACAAAGTAAGACTCGTAAGATCGAAGAGACCAAGATGACTCCCCACGAGGAGCAAGGCAGAACTTGGCATTGCGAAGGTGTTCGAAATACTCTATCCTTCCCAATTTGTCAGGGCCACTGAACTTCAGATCTGGAGATTCCAACTGTTTACAGAATCAATATGCATACTTTCTATATATCTTAAAATAAAAAATAAAAAAGCAAATATTAAAAGTATTCATAATTTAGCATTTCAGAGAGAATACTCCCCACGGCTGATACTAGATTTTTAAGATTATATATCAAGCAAATGAATCCAATACCAGAGAGTAACTCTGCTTGACAGTAGAATATATTAACAAGATGAGAGAAAGACACAAAAAGAATATGTTGCCCAACCAAAAAATATGTAAAGCTCATTACACATTATAGGCAATTCAATTACAAATTAAAGTCGATGACATCATCCAATATAATGAATTAAACTGAAAATCTTAAATCTAAACACTAGACACATATCCAAGGACCACTTATATTGCAGTAGGTATAATCTCTATGCCTTTTTGAACTTCCAACTACTCAAGAGCAACGATTATTAGGCAATGCTACAAATAGGTTTTCCCCAGCTTTGTTTGGCAAAAAAAATTCATGAAGCAAACAACCAAAGATGCAGAACCCTATACCATACCCTATCCACAGGACCACAGCCAAATCTAGGTTACCACCATAAAATTGAACGAACCAGATAACTTTATTTAGAGTGATCAAGAACTCAAAGAAGATGCATACCTTGTCTGGAAATTGCTTGGAAAGCTTTATCAACTGAAGACGGCCAACCTTTCCTTGCGCACGACCTAAGTAGTTTGCCAAATACCTCCGCTTTGATAGAGGCAAAGGCTGGACGAGGGTAGCCCCAGTTTTAGTCATTCTATCATCAACATTGCCAGGAATTATAATATCTTTCCACGTATTAAAAGAACTTGTGTCTTTCTTATCAGTCCGATCCCCCTGCACTAGCACATTAATAAACATTCTTCAAGTCAAACAAAAAGGTTGTAATAGAATAGAATTGGAGCCAATACCCCAATAGCCATAAAGAGAACTCATTCCAAAAACCACCAAATCTGGTAGCAGAACCTCCCAAGGCATCCAAGAGGCAGGTTCATAATTTATGGACATGGGCCAGCCAATGTCTTACGTACCACCTACTAAATAGTACGAGTGAATAAAAACACTCAAAATTTGGTTGAAATCTGACACACTAAGGTACTTTCCAAGAAAACCTTGACAACTATACCCATCATGGAAGCTTACCATACAAAGAAAAAAAAAAACCAATCATAAAAATTTCATGCCAGGACTTCAGTCTGCTGTTTTAAACAGCCTAATAGATCAGAACTTTGACAGAGCAGTAACTCCATAGGCTCTTCTGTCATACCAATGGTATTCATACAATTATAAGGATGGCTCAAATGCCAATCCCGAACTTGCTTAAAGGGCCTCCCAATCAGCTCATCGCCTCCAGCACTAACAGGGTTCTAATACAAATCATCCACTCTAAATCCAGAGCTGACACGTGTTTGAAAATTAAGAGAAAATGTCCAAAGATATTTGCTGTAGGATAATTATGAAAATTATAATTCAGTTAAAATGCAATAAAAATCTATAGAAGGCATTTAACTATAGTCTACTATCACACAGCACAAAGGATACTTTTTTTCCCCCCTGGTCCAGCACAAAGGATGGTTGAAGATTACATAGTCTATCGGTTAAGCACGAACAGAAGTCCCAGAGCTAACTCAACTTTAAAAAATATAGAGAAATAACTGAAAGACATTTGCTAACAAAAAAATTCTGAAACTTTAAATTTCAGTTATGGCAAAATAAAATCAGTAACATGATTTTAAACATATAACTCTTATTGACACTAACATTGATTCTAGACCAAGAACATATGAATAATTCTAGCACAAAATTTTGCTCTTATTATCCATCTTATACATTTCTCTTTTTCTGAGTTGTTTGTGATTTGAGGATCATACTACATACACTTTATGTGCTGCTATACAAGAGCACTAAATGCTTTGCAATACTTGGGTATTTTTTAACCATTCAAAAGTACTAAATGCATATGTTAAATGAATCTCACATGGGAAGTAAGCGTGGTACCTCGGGGGTCAAAATAATGGAACGATTTATGAAAGTTGCCCATGATCTAAATAAGTGAGCTCCAATACCACTGCGATTGAGTGAAAGCAAGCTCATTAACATTAGTTACAGGAAACTTTTCCCAAATACGTAAAAATCAAATAGAGAAAAACAAACATAAGTCGCTGTGGATAAATAAATAAGTAAACCATCATGCACTCATGCGAATAGAGTTCATTCAGTCACAAGGCAAATTACAACAACAATCCACCTATTATATTAAGTTCTTGCAGATCCTCTACCAAAATCTACCATTGTGCTGGTTCCAAAAAATTTTCCACTCAACCGACACCAGTGATAAGAAGCAGCAAAGGGGAAAAAAATCCTTTAGAATATAACCATGCAAGATTAATTTCAGATATCAAATTGAGAAGTACCTAATTTTCCAGCACTCGGTTATTTTTCTCTCAGACTTTATTTTTAAAATATTTATCATTTTTTTGTATGCACTAAAAGAAAAAAGAATCTAAAGTATATTTTCAATAGTACAAATGAAACATCTGTGCAAACTCAAAAATATATCTCTTCCGCATAATAATTGTTTTATAGATTCAGTTTCATTATTCACCCAGCTTGCTGGCTAAGAAAATGAAAACAAGAAACAAAACAAAGCAATTAAAGAATTAAAAATGCAACAAAAGGGTTGAAATAAATACTTCAATTGGTAATTCTAACTAAAAGGAAATACAGAATATACAACAAATCTACAATGACTCTTTTTCCATTCAACCATTTTATCAATATAGCTTACAACGACATACCTTTTCACAAAGAAAGAAAAAACTTGGAACCAAACAATTTTACCTCGGAAAAACAAAAATGTGATCACGGCCTCCAGACCGCCTGAAATACGGCATTTGACTTATGACCTGAAAACAAAACCGACCATAAAATAGGTATGCTTATAGAAAATATAGAAGCAACGAAACAAGAAATGCAAGTGTAAGATTCTACCTTCACATAGGTCTGGTTAATCTCTTCATCATTAAGACCACCCATCATCCGAACACATTTAACGTACGCCGGCACAAAGAACAGGTCCGCTTCCTCTTTCTTTCTCGTCCTGTACCTCGACTTCAGAAGCAGCTTGTGTATTTTAACCTACATAATTAACATTTCCAAAGGAAATTACTCATCTGAGTTTCAATTATTTGAATTTAATTAAATTTAATTTTCTCAGTGTACTTGTCTCAGCAACTAAACCAAACCCAGAAGCCAATTAACACTTCGACTAATTACCTGAGTGCCCCATTGGCCCTTCGAGCAAGCCTCGGCGGTGATCCGGCCGTCCCGGCCGTACATAAGCGGCTTGAGACCGTCGATCTCGTCCTCGTCGTAGACGTAGATTTTGAGGGAGAGGTGGGACCCGTAGCCTCGCTCGGGCCATGAGAGGGAACCACCGGGGGTGAGACCGACGTGGCTCTGCGGTGTCGGGATGAGATTGGCGGAGATGTAAGGGCAGGGGGGGGAGGAGCCGTCGAGGAGGCGTGTGATGAAGAAGGTGGTAACGACTAGGAGGAGGGATCCGATCTGATGGGTGCGTGTGCAGAGAGGGGCCTGGTGCGACGCCAATGGTCTGCCTTTGTTGCCTATGCTTCCCATTCCTGTGGTGTCTCTTAACTTACTAGCGAGGCTTTGTGCGCGCTATATGAAGCTGATGAGTGAAGGTGGATGAACTGACACAAGGAACGACGTCGTTTCCAAAAAGAATAAGTTTTTAAAAAAATATTAATTAAATTAAATTAAATTAACAAAATATTTTAAAAATTATTAATTAAATTAATATTAAAAATATTTTTTAATATTAATTAAAAAATATTAAAAGAATTATATATATATATATATTGTGTTCTTATTTGATCTAATTATAATAAATGTAAATGTTATATTATCAACCGTTCAAATCGGCGATTGAACCAGTTGGAGTCACCCATAAACCTCACAGTAGTACTGTCTTCAAATAATAGTAATGATTATGATGAACAAGAGCATGCAAAACATACGAAATTCAAGTGAACGGTTGTCCTTTTACACGCCATTAGTTGTCAAAATAGCCTTCAGTTCCAGTGGCGGGGAAAACATGTTGTTCCCGTCCATGTATGATGTATCTTTTTTTTTTCATTAATTTTTCCTTGGCTAGTTTTTAATTGTGGCAGGCTTTTAATCGGAATAGGATCATTTTCAGTCTATTATGGATCGGAGAATATCTAATTTATGGTTGAAATTTTTTCTTAAAAATCCTAAAGGACACTTGTTCCACAACAAAATAATAATAATAATAATAAAATGATAAGGAGTGGCTGACCACCCCATCTTGCCCATAGAGGGTGGCCGGACCACCCCATTTTAGCTGGGACTGGCTTGAGAGCAACCCCAATGGCCGGCCACCCCCTAAACCCAAACTAAAAACTAAATAAATAAATCGTTTGGGCCACCCCAAGGGCTATGGGGTGACTTTGGCCAGGTCTGTGGTGGCCGAATCCAACATTTTTTATAATTTATTTTTATTTTTTTATTAATGGGACATATATCATATTTATGGCCAGAAAATGGTAGGTGTTCTTCTAATGTTCTCATAATGTCCTCTCAACTGTGATGTGACTTTTAAAATCACCAATAGATTAAATGTCAATAATGATAATGTTAAATTTAACAATAATTTTAAAAGACACGTTATAGTTGGGAGGACATTAATAAAACACTAGAAAAAACACATAACATTTCCCTTTATGGCCTCAAAATCTTTTTAACAGATGTCCAAACTGGATATTCTCCAGTCCATTTTTTGATTGGAGAATCCTGTTCCTTGTTAATCGACATATAGTCACGGATACCCACATGGCAAAATTAAAATTTTAGGTGGGAAGCAAAAAATTTCTTTAAAAAAAAAGCAAAGATTTTTGGAAAGTAAAAAATAGATACATGATAAAGGTAATGCAGAGAATTAGACTTTAATACACATCTTCATCCTCATTTAAGGCAAATTTTGCTAGAGAAATAGTGGAAATGGGTAACATTGGCTTTGGCGGCGTCGACAAGAAAGGAACAAAAGGAGAGATTAATTAACTTAATTAACAGTGCTGCAAACTCGCCTAATCTCCCCTTTTGTTCCTGTCTTGACGCCAATGTTACCCGTTTTCACCATTGCTTTAGCAAAATCTGCGTTAAAAGATGGTAGAGATTTAACACTTGCGTGGTTAATGTAGGCCCATTAGGAGAAAGAAGAAGAGTGGATAACAGGTGGAAGGGACAGAGGAGTAAAATGTGATATTATATATAGCTGTTTTCTATGTGCATCCTCAACCTTTTTTTTTCTCACATAAATAATGTTTAAAAAAAGAAAAGAAAAGAAAAGAAAGTGATAATAATTTATGATTGACAATTTTTGACACCACCCACAAAACCAACATAAAATTAAAGGGTTAGGATTGAGGAGTCTGACCCGTTTAATGAAATAAGTCGGGTTAAAGTTGACCTATATAGTTTTATATTCATATTTAAAGTTTCGACATGATCCGAACATGACACGCAATTTTTGACATGAACTATGAACTCCAATACAAAATTAAAGGGTCGGAGTTGATGTGTGTGTGTGTGGAAATATTGATGATGCGGAAATAATAGCGGAAGCAATGTAGAAAAAATAATACAAGGATCTTACGGGTGGTTCAGTGTTAACACATCTACATCTACCACTCGAAATACCCTTAAAGGCTACATTGTGCTTATTAACTTTATTTGTCTACAATACAAAGGTTTATATTTATAGGGTAATGTCTAAATACAAGTATAGTAATAAAATCTCATTGATTTGATTACAATCTCAATATATGATTACAATCAACTCATAAATAAAAAATATTTAATATCAACTTAGTTATGGAATATACAAAAAATATAATATATTTTCTGTATCTTCTAACAATATATATATATATATATATATATATATATATGGGTTTGAAGTTTAACAATTTAATAGGAAGATAGGTCTGTCAATTAATAGAAATCGTGCTTTTGGTTTACTGAAATTTTAATTTCAGGTTTGAGGTGGGCAAAACACCAAAAAAAAAATTGGAGGGAATATATATATATATATATATATATATATATTGAAAATATTTAAAAACAAAAGAACAAAATATTTGTTGGGAATATTTTAACAGTTTGGGGACTATTCCTCAATTTCCTCCCATGTTGCACCTGGGTCGGCCGACTTCGCCTTGGACCGCACAATCTTAAGTAATGTTAAGGACTATATTTTTATTCTCTTAAAGCTAATATATGATTTAAAATTACAATTTAATCAACATTTAAGTATGATTCATGTAAAATTTAATTGTACTTTTAAATGCTACATCAGCTTTAAGAAGATAAAAAGAGGATAACAAGATGGTTCATACCATTACTCCACAATCATTGATTAAACAATAATAATAATAATAAACAACTTTCAAAATGCATTTGTTTTATAATATTTTCTGTATTATAATATATTTAGTTTCTTGTATGTTTATCATTAATTCTCTTTCTTATATTTAGTGTAGATTTTCTTAAAAATCTGTTGAGTATTCGAAAAACGAAATGAGTATTTAAAAATGTTGCCAAACAAATACTCAATATTACAAAAGGGTACTCAGTAGCTTCTTGATCGGTTGTATGGGCTTTCTTGATCAAAATGTTTATCTTTCAAATAATATGAATTTCATATGTGTGCAACGTCCTGCCGTTTCATAGTGACAGGATTAAACGACAGCTTTGAAACCCGTCGTGATCCCGCCCGCCTTCTTGTCTTTGTCGCACATCGTAAAAAAAAACTCTGAAAGGCGGTTAAATCAGAATACTAGAATTCAAATACCAGTACTACCCCCACAAAAACCAAAATATACCCAGCCCCAATGTATATCATCGCGGTTCTCAAACGCCCACCCTGTGTCACAGATCAAAAAAACTCTCACACTCCTCCTTAACCCTTATTGACCATTATTATTTCCTAGGGTTTCCACTCTCAGAACCCACACAGTGTGAGCGAGGGACAGAGAGAGCGATGCCGCGACGTCGAGGAGACGAGGAGGACGAGGACCTGGAGCCCGAGGAGGACCAGGAGCAGGCCTACGATGAAGAAGAGGAGGAGGAGGAGGAGGAAGAGGAAGAGAGAGGAATGGCAAGCCGGAAGCGGCGGCGATCGAACTTCATCGATGACTTGGCGGAGGAGGACGACGAGGAGGAGGAAGAGGAGGACGACGACGATGATGATTACGGTGGCGGAGGCGGGGGCAGGAAGCACCGGCCTAAGAGGCGCCTCGGGTCCCAGTTCTTGGATATCGAGGCGCAGGTGGACAGTGATGAGGATGAGGAAGAGGAGGATGCTGAGGACGGTACGTTTCATATCTAATTTCTCTTTTCTCTAGTTGTTTGGCTTTAAATTAGGATTTCGAATTGATAGCATCAAGGTTTTTTAGTAATTGGATTAGGTTTTCTTTGATTTGGGGATGAGGATGTTCCTGGTAAATTGTAATTGATTGGGGGAATATGACGGTGGATGAGTTAATTGACTTGAGGGAGCTGAATCTTGGAGAGTTTCTTGAATGGGAGTGCGTGTGTTGATGAAATATTGGGATTTGGGACTTGTCAGGTTGTGACTCGGAATTTGATTCTTTGTGGATGAAATTGGGGTTAGATGAGAGGTGCTCTTAAATGTCACGTTCATGTTTTTCTTTGAACATAGTTGTTGGAATTTAATTTCAAGATATATGGTAAAGCTCTAAGGAAGTGGTCTGCACAAGAAATGGTCACCAGGAATGTGGCCATTGCAACATACGGAAACCATCAAGTTCCTAGCTCGTAATCTTCTATAATTGATCATGTTGTTCTGAACACTTGGTGGTCAACAATGTAGCCAGTCAATGACAATAGGTATTTAAAGGTTCCCAAATTTGGTCAAAACATAGAGTATTATTACATTTTAAATGTTTGATATGCCAATCAACTGACTATGGGTTGTCAAATTATGTTGGAAAATTGTGGTGACTTAACATCTGTAGGTTGTCATTGAATTGTGTGATTGACCACTATTCTAATTTCAAATGTCTCCATAGTTGGTTTAGTTTCAGTCCTGAGACATAAATATTGTTTGCATATACTGGATTTCAATCATGCCAATATAAAGAGTGCATAGAATATTGCATATGCTAGTTTAGGTTTTAGTTTTAATTGAATATGTATGCACAAAAACACATGCATACATATTCTTTTCATATGGAGATGCCTATCTTTTTCTGGTTTTAGTGGTCTTTTCACACTGATGTTAAACAACTTCGATAAAATTTCAAAAGAGCATATCTACTGTAATTCCATAAGAGAAGGAAATAATGTACTGCTTATCTATAATATAATTGCTTTTACCACCCGTGCATGCTGAACTTGAATGTTTTGGGTCCCAAGCAGTTGCTTCATTGGGGTTAGGTAAAACATTATCAAGGTGCTTCTGCATTTTTTTTCCCCTTTTGATGAATAAGGTGCTTCCACAATTTTAGGAAGTAACAATTTTTGTTTTAGTTTTTTTTTTTTTTTTTTTTTTATAAGTAATCAAAATTCATTAAAACACAAAAGGGCGTACCCAAGTAGACAAGAAGTATAACAAAAAAACACCTAACCAGAAAAAAGATAAAAGATTAAAAAAAAAGTCATGAAAACTAGAAATATGAAAACCATCATAGGCATCCATCTTTTAATAAGACCGGTTATTACTTATAACAAAAATCATAGGCAGCCATCCATTGGTATAGGGTATTGAAGACAAAGGCTTTTAATTCCACCATTGTCCTCTCACTATCTTCAAAATTTTGCTCATTTCTGTCGCTCTAGATACACCACATCTAGCAGGGCGGAATCATCTTCCATCCATTTGAGGACTACCAAATTGTCCTCTCCTACAAATGAAGAGGTTATAGTTGTTTTTTCCTTCCTGAATGTGAATGCAGCCATGGACAAGAGGGTGAAAGGTCTTTATGTGATTTTCTGTTTTGACAAATTGGGGTTCTTAACATGTGGGTTCATGTGCATTAGTCAAGCTGGTCCCAAAGTTTGTATTTTTTTACTTTTAAAGTGCTAGATATTTCTAGTGTGTGTTTCACTTTGTACAATGTCCCGAGGATCTAGTAGCCCTAGATATCTTCTCCTGATCTTTAAGTTAGTTGATCTATCAGGTAGTTTTTGATTTTTGTATGTATAATACTAGTAGATGCAGTTAATTATATATATAAAACTGCATGCAGTTTAAAACCCTTATTTTTCTTCGGTAAGGACTTACAACATCTCATTTTCATAATCCCCACGGTCAAACACATGTAGCCCTTTCAAAACCCCCAGCAAGTGGCTGATAAACTTTCTTACATAAGACAGTTGATTCAAGGTTGATAAGGCTGTCTGAGGTTAGCATCATTTCTAGGATCCTATTGAATCAAACTTGTTGGTTTTAAAACCAAACCGTTCGAAAAATGGTATGTCGTCTTACTGTGGTTTCAAACCAAAGCTTCTGATTGCAATACTCACCTAACCTAGCACCTATAAGACCCTGATTCCAAGAATGGTATGTTGTCTTACCAACTTTTCCAGCATCTTATATTTATAATTCCCCCAAACCTAACACCTATAAGACCCTTTTAGGGGCCCTTAGATTCATCACCAACCACCTTTCTTGCTGTATTAAACTCAAAGGTGTTGAGGATGACTTTTTGTCAATATAGAACTGTATGAATAGCCTAATTTGACAGCGGAATCTAGAACTTAGTTTTCTTGTGCTTTCTCTTTTGGCAAAATATCCTAGGATTTTCTTCTATTTTAATGTTAACGTTTGTGGATTCCTGCTGGAATTGAAGTTCCCCAACATTTTTTCTGTCTAAAGACTAGTGTTGTTAATAGTGCTAAATGCATTTAAACTCAGGGTCCGTTTGGAGTTTAGCGTTTGACAAAATTGCAGCTTGACCTTTAAAATCGCAGTTTGCCTTTAAAATTGTGTGTTTTCAAAAAAGCACCCCCTTGCATGCGATTAGAAAATGCAAATTTTCTACAATTTCGAATCGGTATTTTTTAAAAAGGCAATCCCAAAGGATCCATTTTTTTGCAATTTGGTTTAAAATCCCAATGCCAATTGCACTCTCAGAATCATAATGCTACATGGGCATCCTACCATGCAAGATCTTTATTTTTGAATATTTGACGACCATAATACCTTATAACTAAAATGTTAATTAATGAGAACTACACTACTAAACTGCAAAATATAAATTGTTAAATAATGAGAACTACAATACTTAACTGCAAAATATTTAGTGTAACTTAGTTGCTAAACTAATGAACAGCTAAATTATAAAAAAAAAAAAAAAAAAAACCCAATGATCTGTTTTTAGGTGAAATGAATGGCAAGCAAAATCAATGCTCTGATTTGAATGACATTTATATTATTCATAGTGGATGTGTTATGTACAGGGTTGGAACTAGAATCTCAGTTCTTTCCTTTTTTTTT
>NC_081546.1:2927863-3055587 GCF_901000735.1 Corylus avellana
TGGGAATAAGTGTAGTTTTTTGTAGGGGTGGGGTGGGTGGGTGCAGCTATATACTTAGTGCAAGATTAAAATAAAATGCGGGATTTAGTATAGACCAGTGAATGGGATACATAACAAGAGACCGAACTACATACATGCTTGGGAAGCAATGGCCCCCGAAACTTCCTTTTAAAATTTTTTTGCAGTAATGAACAACAAGTTGAACATGCAGATTTTATTGTTGATGGTGGAGCGGATCTGCCTGATGACGATGTTGGTAGAAGGATTCATCGTCGCCCACTGCTGCCGCGAGAGGATGAACAAGAAGATGTTGAAGCTCTGGAGAGGAGGATTCAGGCTAGATATTCAAGGAGTGCTCAGCCAGAACTTGATGACGAGACCACGGATGTGGAGCAGCAAGCTCTTTTGCCGTCTGTTAGGGATCCAAAGTTATGGATGGTCAAATGTGCGGTATGATCATGTCTTTTCCACAAGCACTTGGTTTTTGTTTTTCAGAAAGAAAAAAAATTACTTTCCTATTTGTTCCCCTATTCTTTGGGGGAGAAAATGCTTATTAAATTCCTGTATTTATGTACATTAGATTGGTCGCGAGCGAGAAGCGGTCGTCTGCCTAATGCAGAAGTATATTGATAAAGGACCTGAGTTACAAATCAGGTCGGCTGTTGCACTTGATCATCTTAAAAACTACATATACGTTGAAGCAGACAAAGAAGCCCATGTGAAGGAGGTAGTTTATGTTTGATGTATGGATAATTTGTGTTAACATGTGAGACTGAATAGCATTATGCTTTAATTGGTTTAACCTATTTATTTAATGATTGAGATTTGAAGTGATATTTCTTTGCTTATACTTCAGGCTTGCAAAGGACTACGCAGTATATTCTCACAGAAAGTAATGCTTGTCCCTATTAGAGAAATGACTGATGTTCTTTCAGTTGAAAGCAAAGCAATTGACCTTTCTAGGGACACTTGGGTCAGAATGAAGATTGGGACTTATAAAGGGGACCTTGCAAAGGTATGGATTATAACGTTTCACCCAATGATATATTTTTCTCTGGATCTTTTGTCTGACCTTCAAGCTTTCTTTTCCATAGGTGGTGGATGTAGATAATGTGAGGCAGAGGGTTACAGTGAAATTAATTCCAAGAATTGACTTACAGGCTCTTGCAAACAAATTGGTAATTCACATCTTTCTGAGATTGTTTTGCCATTTGATCAGTACGAATATCAACCTTTGATTAATTGATTAATTAATTGTTTTTATAGGGACTGCATTAGGTTGTTGATGTATCCTGGTACTAACTGGATAATTTATTTATAATACAGGAGGGTAGAGAAGTTGTGAAGAAGAAAGCATTTGTTCCTCCTCCACGTTTTATGAATGTTGATGAAGCTAGGTAATGATTTTATTGTTTCTGTTGCAATGTAGTCTGTACATAATGTATGTTATGGTATAACATCTCGTTCAATTGGGCTCATTACGATATGCTTTATGTTCTCAGAGAACTGCACATTCGTGTAGAGCGCAGACGAGATCCAATGACCGGCGATTACTTTGAGAATATTGGTGGCATGTTGTTTAAAGATGGTTTCTTGTACAAAACAGTATCAATGAAATCAATTAGCTCTCAGAATATAAAACCTACTTTTGATGAACTTGAAAAATTTCGGCAACCTGGTGAGAATGGAGATAGCGATATGGCCAGTTTGTCTACATTATTTGCGAATAGAAAGAAAGGGCATTTTTTGAAGGGCGATGCAGTAATTGTTGTGAAGGGAGACCTCAAAAACTTGAAAGGATGGGTTGAGAAAGTTGAGGAAGAGAATGTTCACATCAGACCAGAAATGAAGGACCTTCCTGTAAGAAATAACTCAATTGCTACAAATTCTTTTCTGATTTCCCAACCAAAGAAGTTGTACAAAATGTGCCTGCTAATATATGCTCATTATCAATCTCTTTACCTTTTAATGGATGGTATGTTGTGCAGGCAACTCTTGCTGTAAATGAAAAAGAGCTTTGCAAGTACTTTGAGCCTGGGAATCATGTGAAGGTTGTGTCTGGTACACAGGAAGGTGCAACTGGTATGGTTGTTAAGGTCGAGCAGCATGTGCTCATAATATTATCTGATACAACCAAAGAACATGTAAGTGATACTCTTTCGAGGTACCATGAGGGCAACATTCTGGACTTCTTCATGATTAGCCTTTTAGTTGGATCTGTCTTGCAAATATAATAGAACTATCCATTTGTGTTCAGATCCGTGTATTTGCTGATGATGTCGTGGAGAGCTCCGAGGTAACTTCTGGCGTTACCAGAATTGGAGATTATGAGCTTCATGATCTTGTGCTACTGGAGTAAGAATTTTCATCTGTTCAGGAATCATTTAAATGTTTTCTTTTCATTTAATTGATCTTGTTACACATGAGTAGATGTCCTCATCTGTTCAGGAATCACTTAAAACTTGTTTATTAATTTTGGTGCAGTAATTTGAGTTTTGGTGTAGTTATTCGAGTAGAAAGTGAAGCATTTCAGGTGAGTAATCTTTGATAGAATGTTCAAATGTTCAACACGCACTTTAGGATGCTCATGTTTATGACTTTGTTATTTAGGTTCTCAAGGGAGTTCCTGACAGACCTGAGATTGCTCTCGTTAAGTTGAGAGAAATCAAATGCAAGATTGACAAGAAAATCAGTGTGCAAGATCGGTATAAGAACACGGTGTCAGCAAAAGACGTTGTGAGGATCATTGAGGGTCCGTGCAAGGTGAGACCATATTATAGCTTTGATTAATGTTGTTAGTAGGGTTTGTAATACTTATCTAATTACTCCTGTCATGTTAGGGGAAACAAGGCCCTGTAGAACATATATACAGAGGAGTCTTGTTCATCTATGATCGCCATCACCTTGAGCATGCAGGCTTTATTTGTGCTAAAGCCCATTGTTGCATTATTGTGGGAGGATCGCGTGCCAATGGTGATAGAAATGTGAGTAGTTTGTTTTCCTATTTGTAGATTTATTTTTTTGTTGATAGATATAGTAATTTTTATTGCATTCTCTTCTATTTTCCTCTATCACTTTTTTGGTCAGTTTTTTTTTTTTTGTTTTTTTGATAAGTAAAGAAAAAAGAATAGAAAGCATCCTATTTTTTTTGTTTTAATTTTGACTTATCAATAAAGCATCCTCTTTGTTTCTCTTGTATCATTTTTAGGGTGATTCGTACTCAAGACTTGCCAATCTTAAAACTCCACCTCGTATTCCGCAGTCTCCGAAGAGATTTTCTCGAGGAGGCCCTCCAATTGACTGTATGTTTCTAATGTTCAAGGCTCTCTTTTGCATGGTCATTGGGCTTTCTAAAAATTATTCTTGAACTACAAATAGTTTTGTTATAAACCTCTTACTTCTATTCAGCTGGTGGAAGGCATAGAGGTGGAAGGGGGCATGATGGCTTAGTTGGTACCACAGTTAAAATCCGCCTCGGTCCCTACAAAGGTTATCGTGGACGTGTTATTGAAGTTAAAGGCGCAACAGTTCGTGTTGAGCTAGAGTCACAGATGAAGGTTGTTACAGGCAAGTCTGTTCTGGGAAAATCTTTTGCATTATTGGCTACTCTAGTTCCCTGCGGGTTATAACTGCTGTTGTTTGTGCAGTTGATCGCAATTCTATTTCTGATAACGTGGTTGTTTCTACCCCATATCGGTAAATATCATTTTTGCTTTTAACTGCTTCAGTTGTTTCATAATTCACAAATTTGAACTATATGTATGTTTTAGCAGTGATGCGCCTCGGTATGGTATTGGGAGTGAGACTCCCATGCATCCTTCTCGAACTCCGCTTCATCCATATATGACGCCTATGAGAGATCCCGGAGGTTTGTTATTTTCAGTCTTGTGGTATTGCTTCCTCTAGAAACATGGACAAGTTAGCAACTCAGCTATGCTTTAACAAATTAAATGCAGTTTGCTATTTGAATTTCCTTTCCCCTTTCTGGCCAAGGTCATATGAACTCTTTTTTTTAATTTTAATTTTTAAGAATTCATTTTTTCTGCCAATTTCTGCAGCAACACCCATTCATGATGGCATGAGGACACCTATGCGTGATCGAGCGTGGAATCCTTATACACCAATGAGTCCACCAAGGTTTGTCACGAAGTTGCTTCTTTGAATTAGAGAGTTGAGAGGGCATCAACATGCAATAAGAACCTTGAAGAATAGAGTCTTGGGTTTTTAGGATCGTAATTTGCATTAGTTCTTTTCCTTTTTTTTTTTTTTTTTTTCTCTATTGAGGGTGGAAGTTTGAATCGTCATGAGCTTGTATTAGAATTGACAAGTGAGCTTTTAAGATTTTATGGTTTAAATATCCAAAAGTACTTAAGAAATGACATAAACTTAAATCTCCCCATTTATAAGTGGCTCTCAATTATTTGTTGCTCCCCCTTTTCTCTCTTCTTTCTTTTGGGTGGAAGCTGCCTTTCTTCTTTGACTGTATAAGAATGATTTTATCTAGTTAGATTTGGACGTTCAAGAGAACACTGTGTATTATGAGTGATGACTGATCTTTGAAATTGTGATGTTGACAAATTAGGGATAATTGGGAAGATGGAAACCCTGGCTCTTGGGGAACCAGCCCACAGTATCAGGTCAATAAATTCAGTCCGACTGTTGAGAATTTTTTTTTTTTTTTTTTTTCATTCTTTTTATTGAAAGTAATTATGTTGTCTTTTTTCTTTCCTCCAGGCAGGAAGTCCTCCTTCCCGTGCTTATGAAGCTCCAACTCCTGGTTCTGGTTGGGCAAATACTCCCGGTGGCAATTATAGTGAAGCTGGAACGCCAAGGGATAGTAGTTCTGCCTATGGTACTCCTTTGCGTTATTTAAACACAGTGCCACATGTGCAGAAATATTGTAGTGTTTGATTTGCTGTAATCTTGCTTAGAGTAACGCAATTTATGTCCCTGTTGCAGCCAATGCTCCTAGCCCTTACTTGCCTTCAACTCCCGGTGGACAGCCCATGACACCAAATTCTGTTTCCTATCTTCCTGGCACTCCTGGAGGGCAGCCCATGACGCCAGGAACTGGTGGTCTGGATGCTATGTCTCCTGTTATAGGTTTGATGATTTGCAGATTTTTCCCTTTGCTAGCTTAGAATCATATTGATAGTTGGATTTTTTTTGGTTGGCCAAGTAACAAAAGGTAAGAGGGGTTTGGTAGCACCTACTGGAAACTATCATTTAGAAAGGCATGAAAGCATTAATACCGTCCATTTCTAACATTTTTGCTTCCTGAATATTTCAAAGCACATCAATCACCAAAAGTATGCATTTGTGCTTCTAGAAAAATGTTTTCTGGAATAAAACCAAGGATTTTTGTCCTATTTTAGAGGAATATATTTTCTGAGATGTTGAAAAGTTCTTAAAACAATCAAGCACAATTTAAGGGCTCATTTGGAAATATATTTTGAAAAAAGCAAAAGCAAAAACTGGTTTTCTTTTCTTGAAGATGTGTTCGATAAACTAACTAAAAACTATTTTCAGAGCAGAAAAAATAGAAAATTTGTGTTTGTTAAGATGCTATTTTATTTATTTATTTCTTCATATACATAAATTACTATTAATACCTGTAAAATTTCTCTGAAATAAGTGGTTGCATTGTTACATTCCCAAACGTAAAGAAACACCTTTGCATCCCCAATGACGGAGAGTTCAAGTGGCAAGTCAAGCCACAATAAGCACTTCAGTGTAAATTGAAAGTTCAAAACCTCACTTGTGTAGTGATCCCTCTTGGGGCCACCCCTAGGGGTGGCGTGGCCCAAGAATTGCCTGCCTCATGATGCTTTACTCAATTGCCAATGTGGTTGGTCGAGAGAGAGAGAGGTGGCAGCTGTGAATGAACAGAAAACCCAATGCATGCTGTTGGTAGGATTTCATGTTCAGACTGGATACTGTGCAACACTGTGCACTTAAACTAGTCTACAGCAATTTTTTTTTTTTTTTTTTTTTTTTTCTGTGTTATCCCTGTTCTCTGTTCTCAGTAACATCAAAATGGTGGTGTGTTTTTATTGCTGTGCTAATTTGTTCTCAAGAACTGTTTGGGAATAATTTTTTGCTCTCAAGAACTGTTGATGTTGTCAAACATGCTTTTTGCTGGTAAAATAATTTTTGTGAAGGATAAAAACTGTTCTCAAGGACAGTTACCAAGCAGGAAAGTTCTCCCAGAATAAAATTCTTAGAGAAAAACACTGCCAAAGTACTAGGAGTTGGCTGCAAGATTGATCCTTTCTTTTTGGCCAATGAACTCCAAAATGTCTCAAGTAGAATTAGCCAACAGTTTTTAGTTTTATTTTGGTGAATGTCCACGTAACTTTTCATTGGACTTTTTGCAGGTGGGGACAGTGAAGGACCATATTTCGTGCCAGACATATTGGTTAATGTGCGCAGGTCTGGAGAGGAATCTGTTGTCGGAATTGTTCGGGAGGTGCTTCCGGTATGTCTTCTTAGATACTTGTAATTATTTCTCGTATGGAAGTCTGGCAATCTTGGGGTTTCAGGGGTAAAGCAACTTTTTGGTGTGATTCAAGAACAAACTAAATACTTTTCGTTTTTAACATGTTAACTGAATTGCCATCACAAGGGGTTTTACAATTTTCTGCGTTTGATTTTGGTGATCGATGTAGCCAAAAAGTTGAAATTTGTTAGTGTAAATAGGGGTAATAATGTGTTAATAATGTTGATGTTACATCTTCCAGGATGGTTCCTGTCGGGTAGTTCTTGGGTCAAGTGGGAATGGTGACACAATTACAGCCCTTCCTAATGAGATGGAGATCGTGGGACCAAGGAAAAATGACAAGATCAAGATCATGGCAGGTGTGCTACGTGGTGCCACTGGCAAGTTGATTGGTGTGGACGGCAGTGATGGAATTGTAAAGGTAGATGACACTCTTGATGTTAAGATTTTGGACTTGGTTCTTTTGGCAAAATTAGCACAACCATGATTGACATGGTAGTGAGGAAAAGAAAATGTATTGTCATTGTTAGTTATATGGAAAAAGCTTTAGAGGGACTCATTAATCTGAAAATCTGTGTGCGCTTGCAATATGTTGAAGTGATGGGATGTGGCCTGCTAATTTTTTTTTTTTTTTTTAAATATTAGATATCACCCTTGGTATACTGGACTAGTACATCAAACTTCTCATTGAAGTTTTGAGGACTTGTGACCCAATAGAAAATGAACAGAGTGGTTATTTTGCTTTAAATTGGGAGGGAAGAATTATGGATCCGAATGAGTTATATGTAAGTACTGCCATGTACTAGAGTAATGCTAGAAGAAAAACTTGTATCATTTTTGTATTATCCCAAAATTAATGTGCTTTTTAAAATATCATTATATCAAAAATCAATAATCATGATTTACAAATTTAATGGTAATTTTGAAAGACATCAATTTTAGATTGGGAGGATACAAGGAGGACATAGTCTTTCTTCTAGCATTATAGTACACTAAGTAGGGTAGATAAAGATGTCATTTGGTACACTTATTACAATATTTTATATAGTAGAATATGAAATTGAACCTGAATCTATTACTATACAGGCCTTCCATTAAAAGAGAATGTCATTGAGTTGATTTCATATATATATTTCGGATTTTTTAACTCTGTTAGCTCATACAAAATTAATTGAGACCTCTGGGTTTGCTTTGATATCAGTTTCATTTAATGCAAGAAAGGGATTCAAAAATTAAAACGGTGGGTGAATTGGATTTAGGGCTACAGGCATTATTGAGATGGATCACTGGTGGTTACTTGCACAAGAACAGATTGAGGTGGTGACATCACACACTTTGGAGAGAAAGCAGAGATGAGAGTATTATTTATTTGCAAAGAAATTTCACTCCATTTACACAGAAGAAGGGTTATTAATGATTATATGGTAGTTGAGTTGATTTGATACACCCTAATTTAACAGGGTTTAAAAAATTCTAACTTAACTCAATGTTATTTAGAAACCCTGAACAAATTCATTTGGGTAGTGCTCATCAAACGCATAAGGTGGAATGGTGGAATTGGAGAAGATTAGAGTTTTCTGGGTACCATTATTATAGTCCAAGACATCACTTTATAGTATTAGGCATGGCAAGAAACCTAAAGGATTTGGATTTGTTTCTTGCATGTCAAGCTTAATAGCATAATTGAATTGAATCGGAGAGATGGAGATATAGGTGAAAATATGATTACATTCCTTACGAAGGACAATGTACAAAAACAGCACAAGAGTTTGATAATTAGTGCCTCGTATTAAAATCTTTCCAGATGAGATGGTCATTTGCACAGTTTACATACATGAACTGGCAGCAGCTACCAAGATCAAAAGGGGATGCAAAATTGTGATTTAGCCTGCATGCATGACTTCTTGAACAGAGCATTTTGGGGGCAACTTGATCGGGCTTCACTTATTAAGAGGCACAACATGAAAGCTTTCCTATTCGTCCAAACGGATGATGCACCGAAGGCCTTGTCCATTCAGCATGTACTCAAAGGCCTTGTTTATATCCGCGAAAGAGACATGATGGGTGATGAACTTCTCCACTTCAAGTTCCTGGGACAATAATTGGGTCATCAATTTGGTTGAGATAATCAAAATAAGTGGTTGAGAGATTGAAGATTACCTTGTTCATGTATTTCTCCACCACCGAGGGAAGATCAGAGCGAGGCTTGTAGTTACCAAAAAAGGTACCCTTGAGAGTCCTCCCATTCAAAAAGTTTACGGGGTTTGTCTTAAAGACAGCATCTTTGCGAGGCACACCCACAATAACGGCGAGCCCCCAACCCTGCCGTAACAGTTTCGACTCAACATGAAAAGGACCAAACCAACATATAACAGAAGAGAATAGAAATATAGGAAAAACATGCATACATCATGAACACATTCAAATGCAGAAATCATGGCCTCAACATTTCCTGTGCACTCCACGCTTCTGTCCACTCCTCCGTCTGTCATCTCTGCTATCACCTAATTACCAATTCACAAGCCAGGTGCTCTGTAACAACTTCAAATACAAAAGGCAGAAAATGGTGAACAAAAGTCCTTGGACTTTTACAAACCTCTTGAATTGGTTTCTTGTGGTCTTTTGGGTTCACAAACTCAGTCACACCAAACTTTTTTGCTGTGTACAAGCAAAGTGAATTTTTCTTAGCAAGATCGTATATAAGAAGAGCTTTCTTCTTCTAATCCAAATGTTTAATTAGCAGGCAACAACAATTCCTGGAGTTTTGGGATTTGTTCCAACCTGATTGAAGAATACTTGTATTCTTCAAAAGTTTTCAACCAAAATCTGTGTGAATTTTCTTGTATGCTTACCTTCTTCAATTCTATCCGGATGTAGATCAATACCAATAATTCTTGAAGCCCCAGAAATCCTGGCCCCCTCAGCAGCCTAATCACAACGAAGAACCACAGTGTTAATGGTTAAAATTTAGGCAAAAGAAATGCTAAAAAGATTCGAGAGAGGGAGGGAGGGGGGGCATGAGCTCACAGCAAGGCCTACAGCTCCCAATCCAAAGACAGCCACTGTCGAGCCTTTTTTCGGTTTTGCAACATTCAGAGTGGCACCAAGGCCTATACAACAAATATATACTCAAAAAATGGGTTCTATAAAATTATTTATTAACAGAAAACTATACAAGTATAGGGAATTAATTCTCATATATGGTTCTTACCTGTGGAGATTCCACAACTGAGAATACAAACTTTGTCAAGAGGAGCCAATGGATTGATCTTGACAACACAGCCTACGTGAACCACTGTGTACTCACTGAAGCTGGAAGTCCCAAGAAAATGGTAAATGGGTTTTCCATTGATTGAAAATCTAGATTTTCCATCACTCAGCATCACCCCCCTGTCAGTATTTATCCTCAGAAGCTCACACAGGTTGCTTTCTTCTGATTTACAGTGTGCACATTCTTTGCATTCCCCAGTGAACACTGGGAGGACATGATCGCCTGGTTTCAGATCCTTCACGCCCTCACCAACACTCTCCACGATCCTTTTTATGCATTTTAGAAAGAAAATAAAAAGATAAACATGATTCCATTGAAAATACTAACGATCGACAAGAAGCAAGTATAGGGAATTATAATCCACTTTGAAAGAAATTTACACACCCTCCTGCCTCATGGCCAAAGATTCTTGGAAACAAAGGGTTCTGTCCCTGCAGGACACAAATCCATCAAACATGAATCAGAAACTCTTTTCCTTGAACATCATCGTTTTTCTCACTATTTTAAGGTGGGTGTTGCTGCTTTTTGAGAAGCAATGATAAATGTGCTACCTTGGCTTCCCAGAAGAAAACATCGGTATGGCACAGAGCGGTATAGAGAATCCTTATACGAACTTCATCTACTTGTGGCGGTGCCACCTCCACTTCTTCAATCACAAGCGGCTTCTCTGCTTCCCATGCAACAGCAGCTACACAAAGATAAAAGGCCCCATGATCACTTTGTGAAAAGAATTGATCAAACTTCACAACCCAATAACAGAAGGGAAATTTAAACAGATATCGAGCATATTTTTCTAAATTTATCAACCATGTTGAGGAACTGTCATTAAATTAAATAGAAAATCCCAGTGATTTTCACCTTTACAACGTATGACCTGCCCAGCAGTGCTTGACATCCTTTCTTTTTAGTCTCACCGACAATCTAAAATATCAAAAAATGTTTTGGCAGTCGATGAGTTTTCTTCTTGTTGGGAAATATTGCCTAGTTGTAGAGAATTGAAGGAAGGAAGGAGATAGAAGTCTGATTGAGTTGTGAAACTATGAAGCTTTATCAATGGTGACTATGGTACTGTTCCTTGTCACAGTTGTCATTTCAAAGAATTTTGTCCTCGTAAGATAAAATATCACTCTCATTCGTAAGCATGCGTCTAGTGGGGTTGGACCCCAAAATGTACATTTTTCTCCCTCCTTTTGTTTTTTCTTTGGGGTAATTACTTTTTTTTTTTTTTTTTTTTCTTTCTTTCTTTCTTTCTTTCTTCATGAACTACAATGCATTGTCACTTTGTCCCCATGAATTAACAATTCTACTGTTCGACCCCATCAAACTACCATTTTGTGCCAAAAACCCCATTTTTATCAGTCAAAGGCGTTAACTCAGATGGTTAAAGTGACAATGCGTTGTTGTTCATGGGGACAAAGCATTGTAGTTTAGGAGGCAAAGTGACGGGTTGACCGTTTTAGTTAACGTCTTTAACTGATGGAAGTGGAGTTTTGGGCACAAAATGATAGTTTGATGGGGTCGGACAGTAGGGTTGTCAGTTCATGGGGGCAAAGTGACAATGCGTTGTAGTTCCTGAAAAGAAAATGTAATTACCCATTTTTCTTTCCTTGCTCAATCAATAACTAGATTTTGTAATTACAAAATTTTCACCAAAAGCTCCAAATTGCAACTTGTTTGAAAGATTTGAAACTTTGGGTAAAATTTTTTTTAAGAAACTGAAAAAATTAGGCAATTCATATATAGGGTAGCAATTCATATTCGCGTATCAAGCTTAGTCTGTTATGAAAATACTCGCTTTATTTTTAAGATGGTAAACAACTTAGGCAATTTAATGGGGACCTGGGTATCAAAATTAACAAGTTGGCTTGAGAACCAATCACTATTAAACCATAAAGCTCTCCAACTGACTAAAGCCAAAACTTTTTGAACTTTGTCCCCTCCTTTCCTTCTTCGATTTGATTGTGGTTTGTCTGCATCGATCACTTCAAAAACTCCACTTCCTAATCCTTCCAAAGGCTTCTTTCCTGTTCTGGTTGATGTTAACACCACAGGAGTACTAACAGGAATTGATCCACATCCAAAAGAAAATAAATTAATTAATTATGTAGCCCCCTTTTGATCATGACATTGACAGCTTGTTTGATTCAATTCCACTGCATTTCTTTTTTCTTTTTTCCTTCCCAAATCAGTTTTTCTGATACATTGTTTTGAAGAGACGGATTATATGATTCGATTGTCCAGTCTAGCATAGTTTGGGGCATTTGTAGGCTGCATCGGATATCTTGTTTTTGACCTAACCATTAACACCTTTGGACAATTTGTCACATAGAAAAAACTACACCATCCTGATATTTTTGCTTGCATATTTCCAAATACATGTTAAAGAGTATGTACTTAGAAGTGCATGTAGCATTTTTGTTCACGTTTATGTCACATCGACTGCCAAATTAACAATTATAGCTCTAATGTCATTCTTTTTGAATCCTTAAACTTAGAGAAAAGAACAAATAAGAAAGAGAAATGCTAAGCTTACAAAATATTTTATAAAAGAAACTCTTACAAAATGACGTAAATTTTACTCTTTGCTCCTCTCTTAAGGTAGTCATCAATGGAGCAAAGCCCGAATTCTCTCACTACAAAGCCATATGAAACCCACCCAAGGCTAAGCTTGTTTATTATTCCTTTCCCATTTACTCCTCCATTACTCCATAGATGGGTTCCTCAAGCAGCTCTACCAACCACCCAGGCTGTCTGGTTCTTGCTCCAAAGAAAAATGTTATTCTTTCAGGCTTCCCTTTTCTTGGCCTGCAGGCCATGGCCCATTTCCAGCTTATTTCTTGTGCTATTGCTTCTTGGGCCTTGTGTGCTATTGTTTAATTTGGTCGTTCAGGCAAAGTGCTTTCAGAAATTGGAAGGAGCTCTTCTTTTGAAGTGTGTTCCCAAAATAACCAAGCTTGTGTTCAATTTTATAGTTTTATCTTTTAT
Organism: Corylus avellana; assembly: GCF_901000735.1. Lineage (NCBI taxonomy): Eukaryota > Viridiplantae > Streptophyta > Magnoliopsida > Fagales > Betulaceae > Corylus > Corylus avellana. The sequence continues at coordinate 2,940,619 of NC_081546.1, forward strand.
GGGCTGGGCTAATATTATTGAATTTGTCCCTATAATTTAGAATTGTTTTCAAAGTTTCCAATTTATCTTTTAGCTCCTTTAGTTTCTTTTGCGATTATCAAATTGATCATTCTGTCCATGTTCTATTAGATTTTTTTTTTTTTTAATTAAATTTTTTTTTTAACAAACGGAGCTAATCTTTAAGTTTAAGAACATGTAGTAATCATTTTACCGAGAGAAATGTTATATACACTTCCACTTCTAAGCTCTCAAGTGCATATTCCCTAACGTAGCACTAAAAAAAAAAAAAACACCAGTCCAATTATAGATTATCACGTTATTTTATAAGAAAAGTGTAGTAAAAACTATAATACCTTTAAGAAAGAGTGACTCTCTCGGTCTATATATATATCCAAAAATATTTTGGCAAAAAAGAAATGACCAAATTAAAGTTTGAAAATATTTTTGTGCTTGGCCACAAAAAATAAAAAATAAAAAATAATAATAATAATAAATAAAAGAATAAGGTTGAATGGGCCTCGTGTGATTTGTGAACAGTGACCCAAAGCAAAGGTGCAGAATCCACAGGAGAGTCAAAGGACAGAAGAAGTAGTAAAAGATTGTGGTGGAGCCCAGCCCAGCAGTTTCAGATAGAGACTGATTGGGCCGGCCGTTGCAGACGGGGCATGCGCTGCCACCTAATGAGGAGGGGAAAGGGACCCACCCACGCCACATGTCATATCGTTATCAAATGAAACACAGAAGAAAGAGGACAAACATTGTTGGATGGTCGCAGACAGTGGCTCTTTCTCAGGTCCCTACTCCCTCTTGTCCCATCTGCTTTGCACTTCCGCTGCCTTAATGCCTATGATGATAAGTCTCTCTCCCTCTTCTGTCTAAAGCCTAAAGTCCCCATCGATGAAGGATTAAGGATGGGTGGGGGTAAAAAATATTTCAGGAAATGGGGAGAAGTTTCCTCTTATTCCAAATCCATCCACTTTTTATTACCCAAATGTAAAACTGGCCCCTAGCTCCCTCTCTCTTGTGTCTCTTTCTAGTAAGAGCATCCAATTCTCCTTCCATTACTCCTTCCTTCTGTCCGCCCAATCATGTTGTAATTTGACGTCAGCAACTACTGTTGAAGAACTGGGTTTTCAACCTACTGCAAATTCATGTTGAGGGCCAGATCTTTTTTTTTTTTCTTCTTCTTTTTAACTAATGAACAACAGATCTTTTGAAAAATATAAAGTGTATCCAAAGAAAGTTTAAGGGAAATATATTAGGTATAACCACAGCTGATCATGAGGTTCAATATATCCCGAGGTAGCTAGCTAGGTTTAAAGTAAGCAAACTTTATGGAAAGCAAGTGCCATTTTAATGAGAACCGAAAAGGTTGGTTAACCTTTGTTCCTCACTTTTACGGTGTATCCAAGTTTACTTTTTTCTGAAGCTTTAAACAATAAACTTTTGGCAAAAAGGAAGAAGAAAAAGAAGAAAAAAAGATAGAATTTTTTTTATATATGAAAAGGTTGGAGCAAAAGCCCATTGTTGCATAGAAGTAAACAAGGCATGGGGCCATTGGGCGATCATTAACATTGGATTTGAAGTTTTCTTTCTAGATTCTCAATGATCTCACTTACCATATGGAAAGAAGTCATAATCTCTGAACTCCATTGTGTGAGAGCAGAAGAGGTTTTTTTGTAGGTGGGACATTGTGAATTAGCAGGGTCTCTTTACTTGGCTCCTGATCACCGGCCAGCTCCTAAGCAACAGAGAAATTAACCCTTTTCTTTCGAATGGTAACAACTTTGGAAATGGGCCGGTGGCTTGTCACTTTCATTACTTTGTGTCTCCTCTTTACTGTTTCTCTCAATTAAACAAGAAAACCTGTAATCTTTTCCCCCCAAATATTACCACTCTGTAATATCTATAGAAAGACGGTAACTTTTATGGAGGCTTACAACTTACAAGGTGAGAATTCCATTTCATGGGTTGTAACTGTTTGTGAAGAGCTGCATGCAAGCCTTTAAATAGGTTATATATAGCTAGGGACAAAGGGCCATTCATGTGAATTTCCACCCTTTAGGAAAGAATCCTTCCTTAAACAAACTTAACACTCTATTGGTCCATCAACTACTGCAGTACTATGCAGCAATTTCATTGATTCGTGATACTCTGACGACTTATTGATCTGTGGTATTTGTGTTCATTTCCTACCCTAAATTAATCATCTCCCATGATATTTGAGCACTAAACCTAGCTAGCTTCCTCTTTTGCTGTGTTATACTGTTTCTACTAATGTTATACATGTACGTAATTAATTTCATGTACCTGAAAGATTCTTATTGTCCAAAACACCAAGGGTCACATTTTTGTGGTCCTTTCTGACTATATCAGCTAGAACTTAACACAGTCGAGGGTTTTTTTTTTTTAATTTTTTTTTTAATTTTTAATTTTTTTATTTATCTATTATTATTATTTTTTGGGTAATAATAATGCATGTTTGATCAATTAACAATGCTATATATTACATCTCTATATATCTTACTCTTATTTCATTAGACTGATGGAGTTGTGTTTATCAGTAATTTATTTATTTATTTATTTTAACAATGATTAATCCAAGAATTGATGTGTATTGCCACATTGGCCCAGTACAATAAGGTGGAATAGGGAATAATATATAACATTTCTCTTGATCGATTATTAATAGAGTAATGCTTTTTACATTGTATACTCTCATTCCACATGATCTATTTTCACTATGCTTATTATGTGACAGTACTAACTATTAATTAACCCTTTGATTGTTTTTTTTTTTGTAAGTATGGATTGATCTACCTGTAAATTGGATATAATAGGATAAAATAGGATAATCCTAGTGAGATGATCATGTAGCATTACTCTTATCAATATGCCACTTTTTTCCTTGACACGTACAAGATGCATGTATTCAATATTTCTTTGATTAAGAGGAATCCATCAGTAATCCTCTTTGGGAATGATTGAGTATTAATGTTATATATACACAGCAAATTAAAGATGATAAAGAGAAAAAGAAAAAAAAAAAATCATCATCATCATAGCTAATTAACCCTCCGTCATGGACCACAACGGTGTTCCGTAATGAATGACGTAATGATCAGTGAGGCACCAAGCACAACGTTCAACTATTGCAGCTGTGAGATAGAGCAAACCATATACTTGGAAATGCCAATTGAATCCCATCACTCCAACTACCGAGAGAGGAACATACACATAGATTAATGGATCCCCCTATTTGCCACGTGTAAATTAATTAACATTAATTGTTTTATATAAATATACATTTTTTATTTTAACTTGTCAGAACACTAATATTTTTTTTGGTTATTTTAATGAGTTAATTTCGTAAAAGAGCCTGAGAACCTTCATTTTCAACCTTACCAATTTGACCCCCCAAAAAAAATGGTGAGCGAATACTATTAATTCACCAAATGAATAAAAAAATAATTTCTCTTTTTACATTTTTTTTTTTTCTATCTCCTCTTTTAATAGTTAAATAAATAATAAATAAATTTATGAAAAAAATATTTAAATGAAATAATAAAAATACATTATTAAAATAGTGAGGCCATTGAAATATTCTGAAAAAAGACTGAATAATTAAAATAAAAAGAAGGAAAAATTACAGTTTAACTCTCAAAAGTTGACAATATTTTTCAATTTGAATACCAAAGTTTCAATTTTTGCAATCCACCTCTACAAAGTTTCATTTTTTTTTTTCAATTTAACCAATATTATCCTAAAAATTCTCACATTGCCTCTAATTTTTATTTTTTTATAAAAATAAAAAATAAAATAAAATTTGGGGGTGCAAAAATGGCCAGATGGTCGTAGCCACCCTGGATTTTTTTTAAATTTTTTTTATAAAAAATAAAAAATTAGGAGCAATATGAAAAGTTTTTGATACAATTGGTCAAATTGCAAAAAATTGAAACTTTAGGAAGTGAATTGCAAAATTTAAAACTTTAGTGTTCGAATTGAAAAACGCTGTCAACTTTAAAGAATAAACTATAATTTTTCCTAAAAAGAAACTTCTTTTAATTATTTTGGTGAGCGATATTACAAAATTATATATCATCAAGCTTACCAACCGTGATTTCCGGTATTAATTAAAGTGACTCCAAAGTGAAAAAACAATTGGTTGAAGGGCATTTCCGTCCATGAACTCCTATATAAACACAGACAATTCTCTTCCTCATCACTTTCATATGACTGATCTCCATAAACACAAAACTCTGTGAGAGATCAGAGAGAAGAGAGATGATAAGTGGAAATGATTTCTACAATGTCATGTGTGCGATGGTTCCTCTATATTTTGCAATGCTGGTAGCATACAGCTCAGTGAAATGGTGGAAGATATTCACGCCGGAGCAGTGCTCCGGTATAAACCGGTTCGTCGCCGTGTTCGCGGTTCCGGTGCTGTCGTTCCACTTCATATCTCAGAACAATCCGTACCAAATGGACACCAAGTTCATACTGGCCGACACGTTTTCTAAGGTTCTAGTCCTTGTTTCGCTGTCGGTGTGGGCTATCTTCTTTAGAGGTGGGTTGGATTGGCTGATCACTCTTTTCTCGGTTGCCACCTTGCCCAACACGCTTGTCATGGGCATTCCTTTGCTTCAAGCCATGTACGGGGATTTCACTCAGAGCCTCATGGTGCAACTGGTTGTGCTTCAATGCATCATTTGGTATATTGAAAACATTTTCTCTTTTTTCCTTTTTTCAAATTTTGAATAATGTTAATTATAAACCTTTATTGGTTACTCCCACCATCTTGATTCCTGTGAAAGCTTCATCAATGGGTCTTTTTCCTTTTGCTGCTCTTCCTCTCTTAGCTACACCTTTTGTAGAAAGGAAGCGCAAAAGCTCGAAAAACACACAAATTAGTGTCAGTCCCACCTATACGTCAAAAGCAGAATTTAGCTCTAACTTTAGTTCAGATAAAATTCTCTCCTTCAAACGTGATTTCTCACTATGACATGATGATCTCTATCAAGTGCTTATATTTTTCCACAAAATATGGTTTTCTATTTTTATTTTTTATTTTTTTCTGGTTATTTTTGATAAAAAAAAAAAAAAAAAAAAAAAATGTCGATTGCTAATCAATTAACAAGAGGTCTGATTTTAACTAAACCCGCAGGTACACACTCTTGCTCTTCCTCTTCGAATACAGAGCCGCCACCCTCCTAATCCAAACGCAGTTTCCAGGATCCGCCGCTGCCACCATATCCAAGTTCGAGCTTGATGACGACGTGATCTCCCTCGACGGACGTGATCCTCTACGCACCGAGTCCGAGCTCGACCCCAACGGCCGGACCATCAGGGTGCGCATCCGACGGTCCACGTCCTCCGCCGCTGACAACCACTCAACGCTCTCCCCTTCCATAATCATCACCCCGAGAGCCTCCAACCTCTCCAACGCCGAAATCTTCTCCGTCAACACCCCTCCACCGCTACTCCCACATGACATCGCATTCGGGAACGCAGAGCTCGCCCTCGGCTACCGCTCGGCGAGCCCTCGGCAATCTGGGTACGCGTCTTCGGACGCCTACTCGCTCCAGCCTACTCCACGCGCCTCGAACTTCAACGAGCTGGAAACTACCACGGCCACCACGGCGGCGAACACGCCTGTATGGTCGAGGTCCCCAGTGGCCGGTAGGGTTTTTCGGCAGCCGTCTCCTGCTTTCTCAGGGGTGAAGATGATGTGGGACTCGCCGGGAAAGTTTGCTCAGGGAGAGAGACAAGGGTGCAAGGATGTCATGGGTGCAGGTACGTAATAGTACGTTACGTGGGGGTGCCGTGTGTGTGTATCACTGTGTTTGTTTGTTTGTTTTCTGCTTCGTCGTTTGCTCCCATTTTGTTTGGAATTGTGCTAGCTAGAGAGGGTAATAACTAGAAAGTTGAGTTAAATAAAAAATTATAGTAAAAAACACATTTAAAAAAAAAAGAAATTAATAAAATTTGTATTTCTCAAACCTAATTATAAACATGTTATAAGTATTTGAGGGGACAAACGTTGTGTCGTTTTTAAATGCGAGAGAAATATCGAGCAGACATGTAAACCTTTGTCAGGTGGGTGTACTGCACGTTTTGTCTCAACTGGCCTTTGATGTTTTCTGAATAAATCTGAGTCTGACAGAGCAAGCGCCTCTCCCCTCTGAGGCTGATCGATCCCTGTAAGAACAAATTGACTACCATTTTTGGACGATTATGGAAGGAAAACACTACAAATGTTTATTTCTATCTAGAGTTGTTGTTGTCACGTTTCATTTTTATTTTTTTTTTTTTCATTTTTTACCGTCGCCGGTTTATTTACTTACTTACTTTTACCATCTAAAAAGTGATGTAGTTTAGGTGAATTAAAAAAAAAAAAAAAAAAATCAGTATATGTGTTTTAGTTTTTTGAACTGCTCAGAAAAGAAGGCATGTTAACTCTCTTCTTAATTTGCTCAGGTTATGACAAAGGACACAAGATTAAAATAAATCTTAGATAGTTCTAAAATTGTTCGTTAATGTTTGTTTGGATGTATTTTTTTTTCATGCTTTTATTTTGAAAAACAAGGCTGTGTTAGTTGTTAATATGATTTGAAAATAGAAAAGAACATAAAATGATTTGTTGTTAATATGTGTTTGGATGATTTATTTTTTTGTTTTTAATTTAAAAACGTCTTCTAATGTGAAAATTTTAGTTCAATGATTAACTTATTATTAGAAATCATAATATAAATTGTGCATGTATAACAAGTATATATGCCTGCTCGTAATGCTCACTAGCTAGTAAAAAAAAACTATGGGCAGAAGAAACGGCTAGGATTTCGAGGATTTTATTTTTAGTCTAATTAATAAAACTCATTTTCTTGCTCTGAAAAAAATAATTGTTCTTTATTTATTTAAATTATAATTAATAAAGGAATGGAATACAAGAGTAAACCTCATTCTCCCACGTAGGGAACTCTATTTTGTCACTTAAAATACAAAAATCATGGTCTAATTTTGTACAATATCAAAATAATATTTTTACTTTTTCCCACTCTCTATTTATATAATTTTCATTTATTTATTTTTCTTATTCCCTAATTAAGTGCCCACGACATGATGAAAGGGAATGAATAAAGTGGCACTGTCCACGCTTCACTCGTAATAAATAAAACATATATATTATATATGTATAAATTAAAAAAAAAAAAACAACCAAAGTGGTCAAAAGTAATCTTTATTTTTGTTTTTCATCAAACATTTGGCTTAGTCAGAATCTTACTTGATAGGTGCCATCATTTGCTGAAGGCACGTGTGTAATGATAGAGGGGGGGCCTACATGATTGCCTAATTGGTAGACCTATTATAAAGAATCCATTAGGGTAACACCAACCCAATATTTTCATTCACTAATTATGTTGTCTGTTTGTCTCAACACTCGCTAATCTTGCCAGGTGGATATAGCCATCAAACTTTAAGGTTGATCATTTTATTATCTTTCAGGGAAAGAAATTAGCTTCAGAGACAGCACCAAAATTCAAATGCCGGAGGAGGAGGCCGCCGGTGGTCAGGAAATGCCACATGCCTTTGTCATCCTCAGGCTTATACTCATCGTGGTTGGACGGAAGCTTTCTCGCAACCCAAACACATACTCAAGTGTGTTAGGCCTTTTGTGGTCTCTAATCTCGTTCAAGTGAGTTTCTTAATTGTAACGCCATACTCATCCTATGTGCCCGACCCCAATTTCAAGTCAAATTGAAAGAAATTAATTATTTTATACTTCATATTAACTGCTACAAAATCTAATCTAATTATGAAATGACTTAATTTTATTTGAAATTTAGAGAATTTGTTATGAACGGAAGACCCAAGATTCGAAATTTGCCTAAAAAAAAAGAGAGGGGAAGCCCTTTATTAACACACCTGTCACTATTAGCATATGATTGAAGCCACATTGATACGTGTTAATAAATTATAAAAAAGTCGTAGGTCTAACATTGTTGTAAAAAGGAGTAGGTTACTTTTTTTTTGTACTATCTTTCATTGTCAAATTATTAAAATTATATAAATGGAATTATTTTTTGAGTGAATGTTATAACATTATTGTTGTTTCATGGATGTCGCAGATGGAATGTAGGGATGCCGAGTTTGGTGAAATACTCGATAAAAATAATCTCAGATGCTGGTCTTGGGATGGCAATGTTTAGCTTAGGTATATTATTTATATTATCTCCCAACCATCATAAATGTGATTAATGTACATTACATGACAAATGCACATGTAGACATTTTCATATATACATGATCTGTTTTTACGAACTGGGTACAAATCACATGCAGTGTAGTAAATGTACATTTATTATTACAATGTTGATGTCACATGGATTTTAGACCAAGAATGGCACTTTTGAAATTGACATGTTTCTTCTATGTTCTGCCTGAAAAGTATTAAAATCGTACTTTGTTAATTGCAGGGTTGTTCATGGCCCTCCAGCCACGGATTATTGCTTGTGGGACAAAAAGGGCAACAATGGGGATGGTGATCCGGTTCCTTTGTGGACCCATATTAATGTCAGCTGCATCGGTTGCTGTTGGATTAAGAGGTGAAAAACTACATGCTGCCATTGTACAGGTACTGTGATCCTATGTATGCATTCTATTTTTTTTTTTTTTAATTCTTTTTTTATTTAAAGCGGAAAAAGGGAAAAAGGGAAAAAGAAAATTCGCTTGTTTCCATCTACATTTGTGGTTTTTGTTTTGTTGGCATAGGAAGATAAAGTTTTCTTTCAAATTTATATAACACAGTTTATTAAATTAACATATGTTCTTGTCCTTACTGCAAGTAATTTTTATATGCATTTTTAATAAAACAAATTATATAAAAATTACATGTCTTAAGAACATATGTTAACTTTAAGGATATTTATATGCATTTTATGGGTGGAAAACTTTATTTTGGGGTCTTAAACCATACTGTTGCTGAATTACAGGCAGCTCTTCCACAAGGGATTGTACCATTTGTCTTTGCAAGGGAATATGGATTGCACCCCGACATTTTGAGTACAGGGTAAGTTAGATTTAACTTTGATTTCGAAGCATTTTTATGTCTATAACAACAATAATAACACTGACAAATCCACTACCACAACGAAAACAATAATATTTTGAGTTTTATATTCAAAATAAGAATAATATTAAAAATTATATTTTTATTCTACAACCATTTAGTAATATTAATGTGACGGTTTTAACAAATTATTAAATTAATATTTAAAAAATAAATAAATAATTCAAAAATTAGTTGAGACGGTATTTAATACCCAGGCTGAGTTTTGTTTTTTAAACCCGCCTCTCTTGAGGAATTTCAAGGTATATTAATTTATTTCTAAATAATGTGGGGGCTAAGATTAGGCATCTCTAGGTAGACTTCAATTATCCTGAAATTTTAGATTTAAATTAGGGGATGCTTTTTGTGTAGCACAACTATTCATTCAGATGCTTCTTCTATCGACCATGAGACTAAAACCCCACTCATGTCAATCATGTCGGCTCTGCTGCCATTTTCCAAGTGCTAGGGTTTGAGAATTTCCCTTGTATTCATAAATCTAATTTCACATTCATACCAAACCTGAACTTTGTTTGTTAAAATTTTGGTTATTTTTCTTTCTCTTTTTTATTATTTTATTTCTTAAACTACAAACAATTAACAAACAATTAAGATTATAAAGAACTTTTAAAAATATAAATACAATTATTACTTTAATGTCACATTAAAATATTTTTTAAAAATTAAAATTAAAACCATCTAAAACACACTAATTCACAAACAGAAGAATCCTACTATTTTTTTTTCCTTCCTGATGAACACATTTATAAGAAATCTACTGAACTTTTAACCTGCCCACGCAACATAATGCAGCCCTAGGAGATCACTTATATAGGAAGGATAAGTGAGTAATATACTACATTTTTATTTTTTATTTGAGCATTGATGTTATGTAGTAAATTTTATCCTATAATTATCTCACAAAGATCATGAAATGATGTGTTATTAGTGGTTGTCTTTTTTGTTTGTTTTTTTTTAGGTAAATGACATGTGAAACTACTTAAAACCTGTCATGCCAACTAATGTAAAATGAGTATAAAAAGTAGCATTACTCCTATAAATATATATAGTATAGAATTTGAATAAACTTGACCGTCACTTAAAAAAAATTAAAAAAATAAAAGTTATATATATACTTTGGGTGACCTCACACTTATATATGTCAGCCAATATAAAATCAATGTGATAATTAGCATCACTTATATACTTAGGTGTCATCTGCATTAAGATTACTTTGCAGCTGAAAACTCGATGGAAAGGGTATCTCTCTAGTTGAATTCAACCAGAGAGGAACCGGTTCCTTTTAAGTGAAGGGTAGAATTATCATTTTACAATTTTTTTATTTTTAACAATTCTATCCTTCTAGGTGAAAGGGTCGGCTCTTCTCCAGTTAAATATATCATTTTCCAAACTTGATGTTATGTTGGCGGTAACTCCAATGTCAGTCCAATTAACACTAATTATTAAAAGTGAAATGTCTCAAATTCAAATGGTTGGGAATTGTTGTTAACTTATAATGAAGAGATCGATGAATATATAACACAATGCCCTTCTCCTTTTGCAGGGTTATCTTTGGAATGCTAGTTTCATTACCTGTAACCCTCCTCTACTACATCTTTCTAGGCCTATGAAAAGAGAGCAAAAAAGAAAAAAAAAAAAAGAGGATTAAGAAGTTGGTGCGTTTTCAATAAAGCATGGAGCATCCAAAGTATAATGCCCCTAGCTAGTAGCATGGAGTTCAACGACAACTATTATGTCCCTACGATGTCGTCCTAGCTAGCCGACCATTTATGTCCATGGTCGGCCTCATTATGTTGGATCTGGCCAACATATATATGACATGTCATCATCATTAACGGTATTGATCACAGGGCTAGCCTTCCGTTATTGTAAACGCTTTGAGAATGTTGACTTGGTTAGGGTGGATAATGATATTTATCAAAAGCCAAAAAGTTAGGGTCAAATTAGAATGTGACAGGATGATATTTAGGGTTTTCATTACGTTTCATGCTATCCTAGTACATGTATTAGTGGTAGCCGAAAGGGAAAGGGAGTATCATGACATATGATTAAGGTAGGAGCCTTATTTTCTTGTTGGGGGTGGGTAAAGTTGTGGCAACCAAGCATGTTTGACTAGAGAGGAAAAAAGGAAAATTAATGTCATCTCAGCTTCTGTTTTTGTCTTGCAATATCTGGAGCAATCATCACATATTCGTAATTATTTTATACTGTTTGAGATGACAGATTTTAAGTGATTTTTCTTTACGTTACGTCAATTGGTGTGAAATAAATGCGAAGAACAACTTTACTCAACTTGCGGTTGCGGTTCTTGCTTTCATGCATGAAACGGAGAACATTTTTGGCTTAAAATTGTATTTCTCTTGTTGGCAATACGTCCAAAAGGTAAGAAAGCATTTGGATTGCATGGGCATAAAGCTCTTGGACACAAAAACATCTCTTTTTCAAAGCCGGGAAACTTTTCTTGCGGCGGAAGTCTTAAGCATAATAATTTGTTTCTTTTGCTGAAAAGTATCTTTAAATAGACCATTTGTCAAGCACTCACGCCTCCAAATTGGACTTATATTACTTCTGATTAATTTAGATGCCCTAGAGCAATCTATATATATATATATATATATATATGTATATATATATATATAAATGAAGAATAATTGACTTAGAGGAATGAATTTGTGTTCAAATATATCATAGCTAGCTTGATGGACCGAGCTAATATTAAAATCCTGATTCTGCCACTAATTGTTTTTACTTATTATATAATTATTTATTTATAACCTAAATTGTACTCTCTTCATAAAAAACTTTTTTAAAAAAAAATTAAAGAAAAATGGTTGTCCATTAATCTTAATATTATTCATTTGATTTGACAGATACATGTTACCAATTGCAAGTTTTAAATGTTAAACTTTTTATTTTTAATTTTATTTTTGGTCTTATTAACTTCTAACGGGGATCATATGGTAAAATTTTAAAATTTAACTTTAGATCTAATTGGTAGTAAAAGGTAATAAACAATTAGTTATCTGATAAACCAAATTCTAAAATTTTAAAATTGAAGTTTATAAATATTTATTTAATTTTGATGATGGTATGTGATAAACAAAATATTACACTATCTTAATCCTAATATATATATATATATATATATATATATATATATATATCATCCTAATAATTGATAGATAACAAAGTCGACAAAATTATATACTATTGAGTTCGATGTTCTGGTTAAAGTGACAGTCAGCCTCAATCCCAAGCCAAAATCGCATCCTATTGAAACCCTCAAAACATTGCGCTTACATAATATTCTTTGGGGCTAGTAACTTTATTGCTGATAGGATAATAAGTACGGAGTTTTTCTTTAAATTGGGCTGGAAGAAGTTTCTCAAACTTAATCTATAAAAATGCCATATGTCACTTTTCATGTGATAAACATAAGCTTTTTAAATAGAATGTGAGAAGCACATATTTTTTTAATAAGGTATTTTTTTTTCTCAATTAAAAAAAGCATGTGCTACCATGAGTAATGTTAGAAGTTTATTTTGTGTTCTTCGAAAAATGATGTGATTTTTAAAATCACCATTGCGTTTGTGATTGATCACTATTAAATTTCGATCAAATAATAATTTTAAAAACAATTTCATTTTTGGAGGCACAAAAAAGACAGAAGATAAACTTCTAAAATTATTAGGTTGAAAAAAAAAAAAAAAAAACTCTATCTGAATAATACCAGCTTATATATGCTTAATTAGGAGAAACATTATTTCGGGAATTCATTCAAAAATAGTGTTTTAATTTCCATGTCACGTGTTACAATTGTAATTATAAATTATATATGTACCATGAAAAATCACTATTTTCAAATTCCGAAAATATTGCTAGTACGTAGCACGTACTGCTTGAATAATACCAAAAATGGAGTTCAAAACTAAATCTAGGAAAACAACGTTGTCACACGGCGTAAACCTGAAGGCGGCCCTTCTAAAATTACTCCGACATTTGTATAGAACAAAAACTCTATCCAAATAATACCGCTAGTACTTAGGAGAAGCATTCTTTGGGAGATTCATCCAAAAATAGTGATTTTCCATGTCATGTGTTACAGTTGTAATTAGAAATTATATATGTACCATGAAAATCACTATTTTCATATTCCGAAGATAGTGCTCGTCAGTCGTCACTAGCACTGCTTGAATATATAATACCAAATATGGATCGAGTTTGAAACCAAATCTGATAAAACAACGTTTACACGTAGCATGAATCCCGCCGGAGGTGCCCCTGTAAAAAGTAGTGGTTTTGTTATTTTTGTATAAAGAAACCGTCAACATGGATTATTTCTTTTTTCTTTTTATATGGAATTAATTATGCATGTTCAACAATTAGAAATTATTGTCCTAAAAGGGTAGCTCAATCGATTAGGGACTATGAAGTCGAGGTCACTAGGTCAAATTTTCTCTTCCTCTCTTATATGGACATGTAAAAAATAAAAAAATAAAACAACTAGAAATTCTTGGCGATTACCTCTTGTGCTCCTCGTCTCACCTGACACTATACATATATACCACCACACAGATAGAGACACAAACACAAACACAGACACACACCATTCAAAATCAAGACAAATAAACCGATCATCATCATCGTCCGAGATAGCCATGTTGAGCACAACCGGTCAGGTTATTAAGTGCAAAGGTGACCCGCCGTCACTACATATGGGTCACATGGGTCAAACATATATATGTTAATTTAATTGGGACCTTTTTTTTCAACTAATTCTGTCTTTTTTTTTTTAGTGGATATATATATGTTTTTTTGTTTTTTTTTTTGGGTTGGTTTCCACTTTTTGGACCAAGTTTTCCTTGAAGAAATTCTTTCACCATAGTTTATAAAAATTTCACGTCTTATGCACGTGAAAAACATACATATGCTTTTTTTTGTTTATAACGACAAAGTTATAAGAAATTTTATTCAAAAAACACGTTCTTCTCCCACATTATTTAAAAGAAAAGTGTTAGAGAGGTAAAGAGAATTGTCCATAATTTTTTCCAAATTGACGTGGCAAAATTCTTGCCACCCATTGAATTTTCATTTTAAAATTCTGCCACGTCAACTTTGAAAATTTTTTGGACAATTCTTTTTAGTTCTCTAACACTTCTCTATTTAAAAAGCACTTGTTCCCTACATAAAAAATAACACGTCTTTTATAGACAATGTGGGAAAACTTTCTGCCACCCAGTATAGCCCGGGGCCGGCACTGTATTTGGAACGGTACTGTTCCAGCTACAGTGCCATCTAATATGTACAGGGGCAGTCAAAAACCGCACACAATTTTCAATAACAAAACTTAAATTATTCATACTTTTCCCACACAAAACAACGTCGTTTTGGGCATTAAATTTTTTTATTTTTTTTAAAGCAAAATATTAACAAAAAAAAAAAAAAAAAAGGCGGAAAAAGATCGGTGTGGTTCAATACCCTTGGCCAAATGGGGTGGCAGGATCACCTCATTTTAGCCAAATCCGGCATCACCAGCCGTCTGGGGGTGGTGAACCCTCCATCGGGCCACCCTTAGCCAAGGGGCCGAGGTGCATTTGGGGGTGGTGGACCACCTAAGGGGTGGGGTGGTTTTAGAGCCACCCTCACACCCGGCCGTGGGGTAGCGAAACCACCCCAGCCAATGGGTGGTCGATCACCCAAATGCACGGATTCCCCCCCCCCTCCCGGGGTTTTTTTTTTTTTTGGCCTTTGGGGGTGGTAGGACCACCCTTGGCCATCAGGGGGTGTCAAACCACCCCCATACCCATTTCATGAAGTTGTTTGGGCGACCTGTAATAAAATGGATGGTTCGACCACCTCGGCTGACCAAGGAGCCACCGGAGTACGTTTCTCACGTTTTTTTTTTAAAAAAAAATATAATTTAAGTTGTCATTATCCGGTTGTTGGTTAAGGTGTGGAAAACGTATGAATAATTTAAGTTTTGTTATTGAAAATTGTGTGCGATTTTTTACTGCCCCTGCACATATCAGATGACACTGTAGCTGGAACAGTACTATTTTAGCTACAGTGCCAGCCTCGGGCTGTTGGCAACCTTGGGCTGTTGGCAAACACAGCCTATATTCTCACTTTTCTCTCCCCTTTTCTTTTTCCTTCCCTCTTTTTTTTTTTTTTTTTTTTTTTTACTTCCGCCCTTCACCACGCAAACTAAACTTTCCATTTATTTATTTATTTTTACTTAATAATGCTAAATTGTAGCCGCGGTGGCATGGGAGGCTGGGAAGCCATTAGTGATGGAAGAAGTGGAGGTGGCACCGTACCTCAGACACCATTGTTTCCTCGCATATTTGGCCATGAAGCTGGAGGGTATATATACATACCTCCAACCTTTAAACTTCGAAGAGAATTTTAGAAAAACTAGTCTTAGCACTTAATTAATATATGCTTTTTTTGTGGCTTAGAATTGTGGAGAGTGTAGGCGAGGGCGTAAGTGAGCTCAAACCAGGAGACCATGTTCTCCCTGTCTTCACTGGGGAGTGCAAGGAGTGTCGCCATTGTAAGTCGGAGGGGAGCAACATGTGTGACCTCCTCAGGAACAATACTGACAGGGGTGTTATGCTTAGTGACGGCAAGACGAGATTCACCATAAATGGAAAGCCTATTTACCACTTTCTTGGCACCTCCACATTTAGTGATTACACTGTTGTCCATGTCGGCTGCCTTGCGAAGATCAACCCTGCAGCCCCATTAGACAAAGTTTGTCTTCTTAGTTGCGGAGTACCCACAGCTTCGGAGGAGTTCTCTGCATTTAAAGAAGATACAGTAATGATACAGTGATTTATTCTCACTTATTTTTTAGTTTCCATTGATGTGTTTGGTTTTATGCTTGAAAGGTCTTGGTGCCACTTTGAAAGTTGCAAAACCCAAAAAGGGTCAATCTGTAGCCGTCTTTGGAATGGGTGCTGTTGGCCTTTCTGTGAGTTTTTATTCTTGTTTCCATGCTTTATTGCTTTTGTCAACTGCAAAGGATTGTAATGATTTAATATATCTCTTTTGCTGATATTTAGGCAGCTGAAGGGGCAAGAATGTCTGGGGCTTCAAGAATCATTGGTGTTGATCTGAACCCTGAGCGTTTCAAGGAAGGTGAGTCTATATGCAAGCATATATATATATACAAACACATTCAAGAAGTTGCTATTTTATGTATTGACGATGGTGTATTCTTAATCTCTTTGACAGCCAAGAAGTTTGGTGTCACTGAATTTGTGAATCCAAAAGATCGTGACAAGCCTGTTCAACAGGTTAGTTCGTCACATCATGTTAAGTGTTTTCTTTATAGGCAAATGACTTGTGGGGGTTTTCTCATTACCTTCTTTTCTTTTTCAATTTGTTTTTTCCTTTGCTGAGATCAAAGCCAAGACTAGCATGCATAAACTTGTTTTGGTGCATGAAACTACACATCTCATTCCATTGAAGCTCTTAATTGTCTCTGTTTAACATTTGAATTTCGATCGGCAGGTGATTGTTGATATGAAAGACGGAGGCCATGATCTCAGCATTTGAATGCGTTCATGATGTAATCACTACACAAAGTTCTTAATTAGCCTGTTCTCTTTATAAGAGAATAGAGAAATTGTTCCAATTATCGAATGAAATTTCCGCTGAAACTAAAATTTGCTTCTTAATTGTCAGGGTTGGGGTGTTGCAGTACTTGTTGGAGTACCAAAACTAGATGATGCATTCAAGACTCATCCTTTTAACTTTTTGAGTGAGAGGACTCTGAAGGGTTCCTTCTTTGGCAACTTCAAGCCCCGCACTGATATTCCTGGCGTCGTGGAAAAGTACATGAACAAGGTAATCTTAATTTTGTTTCTGTTTAACAACTTTGTGCGGTGACTTTGATGAACAACCATACTTTGAGAACTTGAAGTGGTAATCTGTTGATGGTTTCAGGAGCTGGAACTGGAGAAGTTTATCACTCACTCAGTCCCTTTCGCGGAGATCAACAAATCCTTTGACTACATGCTGCAGGGGAAGTCTCTCCGGTGCGTTATTACCATGGGTGCTCAAGACACTAATTAAGGAGATTGTGCAGTGATGGGAAGATGGCTTTTCTATCTATTTGATAAGATTTTGCATTATCAGCTGTTTATGTTGGCTTTGACCAATATTACATAGAAATAAAATAATTTCACCTATGTTTCCCTTGCCTCTTTAACTATTTTGTTGTTTTTGTGATTATGAAGCTTGTTTCTGCACATGTATACACAGGGCACCTCTTTTCTTTGCTAGCTAGGCCAAGTCCTTTATTTATTATTATTTTTCAAACTAATGCTTTAATTAGATAAATGCATAACAATTATCTTCCATCCAAACTTACCTCACTGAAAATTATTCAGCACCCTTTTTGAATATTCAATTAGCTATCCGTAATATTACATACCACACAAATATCTCACAAATATTTTATAAAAGTAATATGACAATGTTTAAGCCCTTGGATCAGCCATTGTCACATCAGATTTGTAAGATATTTGTGTGGTATATAGTGTTATTCTTTCATTGAAAGCGTTAAAAGACTATCTAATTGGCCTAGGCAACGAGCCAACCCTAACCGACATCTCAGTTGTTTGTGCTAAACGATAATGAAGAGAAGGGATTTAGTGTGAATAAAATCTTACAAATTGACATCCAGCAGGCAATAGCCTTTTTTTCTTTTGATTTGATAGACAATGAAACCGTTCTACCATTTTCTTTATATAAGACTTGAGGGCCTCGAACAGAAAAGGGTTAGCATTGGAATCGACATATATGGCTCATCTCATGCTGTTAAAAGACCCGCCTCAGCCTCAGGAGAAGTGTGTAGCACAATCCCATTTTTGATCTTGTCAAAAGTTTTGTAGTAATAAGTTTGAATACTGCTAAAAAAGAAAACAGTAACCTCGCACATTTTTTTTTTTTTTTTCAATGGCCACTGCAACACACCCGCTACCTTGCACTAACCACCACAGACGGCACCAAACATCACAAAAAATACTAGAAACTTCAAAAAAAAAAAAAAAAAAACTAGTAGGAAACACCACAAGAACCACCGTGAAAGCACACAACACACTTTTTTTTCTTTTTTTTTTTTTTCTTTTCATACTCAACCACGGACTACATCTTTCAAGGCACTGCTCGTGTGGGCACTAAACCCACATGGGCGGGTGTTGCCACCAGATGAACACTCACCAAAACAAAGCAAAAAACAGTAAAATAAACTAAGACTACAAACAAAGGAACAATGATCTAAACCCTAAGGCTTTGATACCACGTTAATAATTTTGTAGTAATAAGTTTAGAGGGAGAAGAGAAGGAGGCTGTTGTATTTCAGCTTATGTTTAACCTAATACAAACATCCTAATATATAGGATTATGAAAATATTACAATGACCAAACTACCCTAAAACCCTAATGACTTACTAACCTTAATAATTATTTTAATAGATCATACAGAGGAATCATTGTAAGAGAGGCTTCTATAAATTATTACCACAATCACAAGTGTAGTAGTAGAAAAATATAATTTTCTAAAAACTTTACTTAAATCTCTTTGAATTGTCATCACTCTTGCAATGTTTTTCCTAAAGTTCAATTCTTTTCAATTTAGTGTATTCATCTTTCAATTGTTTGCAATCTCACTCCTCAGTTAACTTTTCCGTTAATGTTTCCCAAAATACCCCCATTTGTTTTAGGAAAAAAAAATTGCAAATGTTAAGGCATTGGTCCAAATTTAACGGTATTTGCAACTAAAAAAATATTAAAATATTTTTTCTTAAAAAATAGGCATGTTAGGAATTTTGTTGAGATTTAACAGAAAATCCTAATGGATGAAGAACATTGAAAAAAAATTAAAAGTTCGATACACTAAATTGAGAGGTTTTGAACTTTATAGAGAACATTACAAAAATGATGACAATTTAAGAAGAATAAGTGAAGTTTTCCCTATAATGTTTTAGCTAATATATATATATATATGTTGAGTTGAATTAGAATGCTCCAAAAGAGATATTCAGATTATTACAATGTTTAATTATTTATTTATTTCTTGTTGTTAACCATTTTTTTTTAGTTACCTTCAAAATGAGATTTCGCTAACTAAAAAGCTTTCATTGCTGCATAATGTCTCTCCATTTTTCAAATGTTCTTATGATTTTTTTATTTATTTTTTACATAAAAGTGCATTTTTTGGAATTGCCATTGACAAAAGAGTAATGGTAGGAACCATTTTTTTATCCTCTTTTTATCATTATAAAGTTGATATGGTTTTTAAAATTACTATTAAATTTTAGATGAATCATACTTGAATTTTGATCCAATGGTGATTTTGAAAGTCACATCAACTTTAAGAGGATAAAAAAAATGGTCCATAGCATTACTCTATACTATGCATTAAATAATAAATGTAAATTGAGACAGAAATTAATTTTTGAGGCTGAGCTCAACCAAAACGAGGCGTTTAATAATATGTGAATAATTAACGCCGTCTAAAAAAAAAAAGTAATTAATTATATATGCTAGCTTGCGAGAGTTTGAAACAACATTAACTTCTTGCATACTTCAACAAATGTGGACTTCATGTAATAAACTTGTTTACTTGTTGCAGGGGCAGACACCATTAATGTTTCCTCGCATATTTGGTCATGAAGCCGGAGGATATGTTTATCTCTAACCTCTAAACTTTGAAGAGTATTCTATTCGGTACGAGTCTTTGAGTAATTGAATTTAATGCATTCTCTGTGGTCTACAATTAAAATGCCTTACAATTTTAGAAAAATTAGTCTTAGTACTTACTATATGCTTCTTTGTGGCTTAGAATTGTGGAGAGTGTAGGCGAGGGCGTAACTGACCTCAAACCAGGAGACCATGTTCTCCGTATCTTCACTGGGGAGTGCAAGGAGTGTCACCATTGTAAGTCAGAGGAGAGCAACTTGTATGACCTCCTCAGGATTAATACTGACATGGGTGTTATGCTTAATCACGGCAAGACGAGATTCACCATAAATGGAAAGCCTATTTACCACTTTCTTGGCACTTCCACATTTAGTGAATACACTGTTATCCATGTCGGCTGCCTTGCGCTGATCAACCCTGCAGCCCCACTAGACAAAGTTTGTGTTCTTAGTTGCGGAATATTCACAGGTTCGGAGGAGTTCTCTGCATTTGAAGAATAGTAATGATACGTACAGTGATGTATTCCCACTAATTTTTAGTTTCCATTGATATATTTTGTTTTATGCTTGGAAGGTCTTGGTGCCACTTTGAATGTTGCAAAACCCAAAAAGGGCCAATCTGTAGCGGTCTTAATTTGGATTGGGTGCTGTTGGCCTTGCTGTGAGTTTTTCTTCTTGTTTCTATGTTTTATTGCTTTTGTCAACTGCAAAGGATTGTAATGATTTAATTTTTCTCTTGCGCTGATATTTAGGCAGCTGAAGGGGCAAGAATTGCTGGGGCTTCAAGAATCATTGGTGTTGATCTGAACCCTGATCGTTTCAAGGATGGTGAGTCAATATGCAAGCATATATATATATAGGTTACATTCAAGGATAGATACTCTTTTGTTTTCATAGTCTTATTAAGTAGCTATTTTATGTATTGACGATGGTATATTCTTAATATCTTTGACAGCCAAGAAGTTTGGTGTCACTGAATTTGTGAATCCAAAAGATCATGACAAGCCTGTTCAACAGGTTAGCTCAACACATCATGAGTGTTTCTATTCTGTAATCAATCAGTTGGTATGGCAAGCATGCTTGTGGGGGTTTTCTCATTAGCTTCTTTTCCTTTTCAATTTGTCTTCTCAAAGCCAAGACTAGCATGCATAAACTTGTTTTGGTGCATGTAATTAGACATTTTATTCTGTTGAAGCTAAACTGGGTTATGACTTCTGAATTTTATCTAAGTTCTGATTCCAGACACCTTGTCTCTATTTAACATTTGAATTTCGATCTACAGGTGATTGCCAATATGACCGACGGAGGAGTGGATCGGGCTGTTGAATGTACTGGAAGCGTCCAGGCCATGATCTCAGCATTTGAATGCGTTCACGATGTAATCACTAAACAAATTTCTTAGCCAATGACGTTCATGAATGTTTGTTCTTATAAGAGAATAGAGAAATAGTTCCAATTATCCAATGATGTTTCCTCTGAAAATAAAATTTGCTTCTTGTCAGGGTTGGGGTGTTGCAGTACTTGTTGGGGTACCAAATAAAGATGATGCATTCAAGACTCATCCTTTTAACTTCTTGAGTGAGAGGACTCTGAAGGGTACATTCTTTGGCAACTTCATGCCCCGCACTGATATTCCCTGCGTCGTGGAAAAGTACATGAACAAGGTAAGGTTTTGTTTCTGTTTAAGAACTTTGGCGCTGACTTCGATGAACAACCGTACTAATTGATTAACTACTCTCATTTACACCTTTTTTCATAAGCAACTGGAATGGATCGAGTAGTAAGAGGTTTCTACGATATTATACGGAGTTAAATTGTTTTGGGAAAAAAGATGACATACTGAGGAAGTGCTAATCTGTTGATGTTGCAGGAGCTGGAAGTGGAAGTGGAGAAATTTATCACTCACTCAGTCCCTTTTGCGGAGATCAACAAATCCTTTGACCTAATGCTGCAGGGGAAGTCTATCCGATGCCTTATGGCCATGGATGCTTAAAACACTTGGGAGATTGTGTAGTGATGGAAAGAGGGCTTTTCTATCCATTTAATAAGATGTTGCACTTTGGTTTATGAGTCGTGCATTATCAGCTGTTTATGTTGGCTGTGACCTGTTAGGAAAATTGACAATTTATTGGCAACCAATTTCTCACCAGTTCTTTATACGAAAGACAAGTTTAAAAAGAAAATACACGAGAACACACACCAATCACACATGTACACAAATAGTTTATATGGTTCGGCAATATACCTAAGTCCACGGGGCGTGATCCGGTTTCCTTCTTTACTATTGAGAAATATTGAGTACAATAGTACAAGCCTGAACCACTCAAGTTTAATATCACAAACTCAAGTTCTTAACCCCTTGTACACCTCACTCAATTGTCACTCTCAAATACCCAGTAAATAAAAACTCTCTACACTTTGTAAATGCTACAAAGTGCTCTCACTAATTTGAATTTTCCGGATCCCCACTTAACCAAGGACTGCATGTCCTTTTATAGAGACTTAATCACGAAAAAAGGAGAAAAACAATTCTAATTCAATTGCTGCTGGGAAAACGAAACCATCATGAATACAAAGTCTTTTCTATGATGGAGATAAACATTGCAACCTACATGTTTATCCACACACGTTTTCTCCAAAAAATTCAATTCCAAGTTGTTTTTGGACTCATTTTAAAACTAATTTTATCTTCTTATAGATAAATAAGACTTGAGTCCACCAACTTGAATATTGATATTTTTCAAATTGATATTTTTCAGCAATTATCTTCACACTTGTTGACAATTTGAGCCATTATCAACATGACCAATATTACATATAAATAAAATAATTTCACCTATGTTTCCCTTGCATCTTTTACTATTTTGTTGTTTTTGTGATTATGAGGCTTGTTTCTGCACATGTACCCACATGGTACCTTTTTTCTCCTTTATTCCCTTCTCTCCCCGAACTCTTCCTAAATCCTTGCAATTGCATAAAAACCTTAAGAAGCAGTAGACAATATGCAATGCAGCGGCTATGTAAATACTAAATAGCACTTGGGACACTCGTGGCAACTTCGACATAGGATGTTTCATTCTCCATTCTAATGTGTTTTCCATTAGGACAAAAACTTCTAATTAAGTCTATAAAAATGACATTTAATCTTTTGCACATGATATATACATGTTTTTTTAACAACAAAGGTAAAGTTAGAAGAAATGTTATTAGAAAACGTGTGTATTAGGAGGCATATTGATAGGGGTGGAACCAAGATTTTGAATGTGTAGGAACAAATTTCTAGTTAGACTTAGGGAGCGAAGGGATTCTCTTGGGTTTGCGGTGGTGTCCCTATGGGGAGCCGAACGATCAAAGCCACCAAATACGTGATGTCGTTTTGTAGTTGTACGTTAACGTTGGGGTCCTGAGGCTTGGGTTTTGCCTGGCCTGTGAAACGAGGGATGGGTTGAGAGTTGTGGAGGAGGTGTTTGGACGGAGAGAAACTGAAATGAGAGGGAATGACACAGGGCAGGGTAACTTCTCCTCAAAGATAAATGGTAAAAGGAATAAAAAATATTTTTGGTGTAACAATACTGAAGAATTTTTTGGTGAGAGAGAGAAAGAGTTGAAGATTAAATGAATAAAAAAAAAATTTTGTGGGAACAACTGCTGGAGAATATTTGGTGAGAGAGAGTGGGCTGAA
Organism: Corylus avellana; assembly: GCF_901000735.1. NCBI lineage: Eukaryota > Viridiplantae > Streptophyta > Magnoliopsida > Fagales > Betulaceae > Corylus > Corylus avellana. Next base: position 2,964,137 of record NC_081546.1, read on the forward strand.
GATAAAATAAAAAAAATAATAATAATTTGGGGGGACATTTTTCAGTGATTCGAAATATATATATATATATATATATATATATAAGCTGATGGCTGTTGGTCACGACTATTACCAAAAAGCTCCAATGAAGATGAATATTTCACATGGAGGAGTGTGCATCTGTATGTTGGGTGTTCTTCTGTCGTGCAACCCTTATATATATAATATATACTGTAGCAAAATTTTCGAAAGTTTTGGGGGGACATTCGTCCCCCACCTACACATGTAGGGTTCGTTTGATAAACGATTTTGTTTCAGTTTTGGTTCGATATTGTAGATAAAATTGATTGATGTGAAAAAAAAGTAAGAACGTTTTTTTTTTTTTTAAGTGAAAAAGTAAGAATATTTGGTATTAAAAAAAAAAACAATGTCCCCCCACCTACACATGTAGGGTTCGTTTGATAAACGATTTTGTTTCAATTTTGGTTCGATATTGTAGGTAAAATTGATTGATGTGAAAAAAAAGTAAGAACTTTTTTTTTTTAAGTGAAAAAGTAAGAATATTTGGTATTAAAAAAAAAAATTTGTTTTGTAGAAATTTTTTAATTAAAATAATAATAAAAAATGATTGGTGTGATGTAAAAAGTAAAAAAAATGTTAAAAAAAATAAAAGTGTGATATTTTAACCTTTGCCTTTGCTAAACCGTTTACCAAACGGTGCCATTGGTCCGCCACTGCTGGCTAGGGCTGAGTGTCGGTCGGTAATGTCGGTTTCGGTAGAAAATTTTTATTTTCGCCTTTCGAACCAATAATGTCGGTAAAGTCAGTTATTTCACTGACTTATTCCGTCAAATTTTATTTTATTTCGCATTTCGAACCAAATGCGGTCGGTAAAGTCGGTGTCGGTCGGAAGTCGGTGTCGGTTATGTCGGTATGTGGAAAAGTGGCAAATTTGTCGATAAAGTCGGTGTCGGTTATGTCGGTATGTGAAAAAGTGGCAAATTTGTCGGTAAAGTCGGTCGAAAGTCGGTCGGTAAAGTCGGTTCGGTTAAAAAACCTCTTCAGCCTACCAAACCGAAAAATTCGGAATAAAAAAAATCATGCCGCATATTGTCCGCCATTTAGTCGGTAACGGTCAGTGTCAGTCGAAAGTCGGTTAATCGGTAATTTGCTCAGCCCTACTGCTGGCTGCACCCAAGAGACAACTCTGGGTTTTTGTTTTGGATGCCCAAAAAACAGAAATAGAAAATAAAGATCTTCTTGGCAGATCGAGAGGACTTTTGAGTATTTGAGTCATGATATTAAAACAGTGTTTGAGGATACTTTTGTGGTGCTACACTCTCCTGTAGTCCTGTTCCTTTAAATATCTGCAGTTATGCACGGGACAAGATGCCAAAATGAGCCACACTCACAGTATGGCCACCTCCACTACCCTGCTTTTGCACTTTGAAAAGAAGAAAAGTATCACTAATCACCAATCAATTCTCTCTCTCAACAGGACAAAAAAATCTTAAGATCTCCGAAATACCCAGTAAGCTGTTTTTCCCATCCAATACCGTACGGTGCAGCCATGGAATCAGTTTCTCTAAGGCAAATAATCTCTGCAACCCATCATCAAGGTTTCCAAAGGAGAAGAGAGCTAGCAAACCCAAACCCAATTCACAGAAGAAGGATTCACACCCAAACCGGGCGTTTTTGCTTCCCCGTTCTCTCCACAAAGTCTGATTTCCAAGGTATATATATATATACTGACTTTTTTTTTGTTTTCCATGGAAAAAGAAGAAACTCAGCTGCTTGATCCAACCAAGCCTCTGCAATTTCTGACTCTCCTTGTCGAATGTCCTGTTCTCCCCTGTCGGTATGATCTAAAAATAGATTCAGATTATTCCAATGTTTAATTATTATTTATTCCTCTTGATTATTCTAATGTTAATTTGGAGTAATGATTAACAAAATACTGGCTTGCATAAACAATATGCAGGGGCGGATCTAGGGGGGGTCGACTGGGGGCATATGCCCCCAGTCAACCCCCTAAAAATTCTCCTTAGTCCTTACTATGGAATTTTTTTTTTTTTTTTTTTTTTTATTTTTTTTTTTATGCCCCCAAAGCCATGATTATGCTCCTCTCTCATGCTTCAACTATATATTATGCCCTTTAGTAAATTGAAATTTGAAAAAAAAAATTTGAAACTTAGTCTTGCAGACAAATGAAAGGAAGAAGACAATGAATAGTACTTAAACTAACTAAACGGTGCGTTTTTCTTTTGTGAGAATATTAGTTTTTTTTTTTATTCTAATTGTGAGTGTTTTAGTGTTGGTACGTGGGGATTGGGGACAGCAGAAAGGGAGGCTGGAAGTCACAGTTTACAACAGAGAACAAAAGAGATAAAAAAAACAAAAAAATAAACAAAGAACTTTGAAAAGATACAAGGCCAACCCCAAGTCAACATACCAATTAATGCATTGCAGTGTTTACCTCGAGCAGCGCAGGACCTTCAACTCTTCAAGAATGATGGTGAGTTCTGCAGGAGTAATTGACACGCTAAGAAAAAGAAGCATTTTCAAAGTTTAATGTAAAATGATGGTTATGCCCCTCAAGTCAATTTAATGTAAAATGAAAAGTGTTTTATTATTTTTGACTTGAGGGGCTTAACCGTCATTTTACATTAAACTTTGAAAATTTTTGTTTTCTGCGTGTGTGTCAAGAACTGCCCGTCCCATATAACTCTTCAGTCTCTCGTTAAGGGTTCAGTTGAGGTCTCCTTTCGAAATTTTGCCAGACACCAATTTCAATTCCAAAAGGATCAAAAAATTTTTTCCCAAAGAGACAAGTTTGGAAGGGCGATTGGGCAGTGGGCAGTGGGCAAAACTTGTGTTTGTTTGAGTTGTTTCTAAGATTCTATTGGCCTCAATTTTCTTTAGGTATGTAATTATGTAAATATGTAATTAATTTTTTTAGTTTATAATTAAATTGTTCTTTTGAATTAATTGTTTCAATATTTATGTTGTTATTCAGGATTCAACATTTCAACATATTCTTGATAATAACTTCAACGAAAATTTGAGGTATGTAAATATGTAATTAAATTTTTAGATTTAGATTTAGATTGCTTTTGAATGAATTGTCTTAATATTTATATTGCTATTCAACCTATTCTTGCTAATTATTTTTATATTTAATTATTTATGAATTTATATAGTTTTTGTGTCATATTTTAATTGTATAAATATATAATTGTAGTTGTCTGAGATTATGGAGAAAAACAACGATGCTATTGACTTCCAATCAAATTCTAAACGACCTCGTGTTGAAGTAGATTTAGCAAATCTACCCGGAGATCCTTACTTCAGAAAAAAAATATGCGATTATCATCCTAGTGATAGAGACCAAATCCGAAGAGCATATCTACAAATAGGAGCTTGTCAACCCTTTGACCATGATTTTCCTAAAAAAAAAATTGGAAATACAATGCGTCGTTTTAATCCAGCATGGTTCAAAGAATATAAATGGTTGGAGTACAGTATAGAAAAAGATGGTGCATATTGCTTATACTGTTATCTATTCAAACCGGACTTTGGAAATCAAGGAGGGGGAGATTCGTTTGTTACTGAAGGGTTTAGTAATTGGAAAAAGAAAGAGAGGCTTGAATGTCATGTGGGGGCTCACAATAGTGCACATAATCAAGCTCGACAAAGATGTGAAGCTTTGTTAAACCATAAACAAAGCATCATAACAGTTTTTGACAAGCAATCGGATCAGCAGAAATTGTTATATAGGACTCGTTTGAATGCATCAGTTGATTGTGTTCGCTTTTTACAACAACAAGGATTAGCATTTCGTGGCCATGATGAATCTAAAGGTTCAAATAATCAAGGAAATTTTCTTGAATTGTTGCGGTTTCTTGCTAAACACAATGAAGAGATTGATAAGGTGGTCTTAGATAATGCTCCTGAAAATCATCAAATGATTGCACCACATATTCAAAGAGATATAGCAAATGCAGCAGCAAGTGAAACTCTAGATGCTATTCTTAAAGATCTTGGAGATTCGCCATTTGCTATCCTAGTTGATGAATCTCGTGATATATCCGTTAAAGAACAATTGGCAATTGTGTTGCGTTATGTAGATAAGCGGGGCCATGTGATTGAACGTTTTTTAGGCATTACACATGTTCGCAATACCACAGCTGTAGAATTGAAGAAGACAATTGATTCAGTGCTTAGCAGGCATAATTTAAGTATTAGCAGATTGCGAGGACAAGGATACGATGGAGCTAGCAATATGCGAGGTGAGTTGAATGGACTTAAAACTCTAATTTTGAATGACAATTCGTCTGCTTATTATGTTCATTGCTTTGCACATCAGCTTCAACTCACTTTAGTTGCTGTTGCCAAAAATCACATTCAAATTGCAACTTTTTTTAGTTTGGCCAATAGTATTTTTAATGTTGTTGGAGCATCATGCAAACGTCGTGACATACTTCGTGAAAAACGAACTGCTGAAGTAATAGAAGCACTACAAAATAATGAAATGTCAACTGGTCGTGGCTTGAATCAAGAAATGAACTTAAAGAGACATGGTGATACGCGTTGGAGTTCTCATTATGGTGCAATTGTTAGTCTTATTGCCATGTTTTCTTCTGTTATCGATACGGTTGAAGACATTGTTGAAGATGGTTTAAATTCTGAACAGAGAGCAGAAGCAAATATACTAAGTCAATCACTCAAGACGTTTGACTTTGCTTTCAATTTACATTTGATGAAAAATGTTTTGGGGATTACAAATGAGTTATCTCAAGCACTACAACGAAAAGATCAAGATATTGTGAATGCAATGAAGTTAGTTAAAATTTCAAAGCTGCGCTTACAGGCTATAAGAGAAGATGGGTGGAATTCCTTATTTGAAGAAGTTACTAAGTTTTGTGCAAAAAACAATATTGTTGTCCCCAATATGGATGAGCTTTACCAACCTCGATCACGACGAAAAACTCAAGGCATGAAAAATTTACATCATTACCGTGTGGAGCTTTATTATACTGTTATAGACATGCAACTCCAAGAACTTAACAGTCGCTTTAATGAGGCAAGTTCCGAATTATTACTCTGTGTTTCGTGCTTGAGTCCAGATGACTTGTTTGCGTCTTTTAACAAAGAGAAATTGCTTCGTCTTGCTCAATTATATCCGAATGATTTTTCAGCAGTTCAACTTATTACTTTAGACAACCAACTTGAAACATATATCTTTGACATGCGTTCTAGTGATGAATTTGCAACACTCAAAGGGATTGGACAACTTGCTGAGAAATTGGTAGAGACGAAAAAGGATGTCGTATATCCCTTGGTTTATTCATTGGTGACATTGGCATTGATTTTGCCAGTTGCAACAGCAACTGTTGAGAGAGCATTTTCAGCAATGAATATTGTTAAAAATCGTTTACGTAACCGAATGGGAGATCAATGGATGAATGATTGTTTGATTACGTACATTGAGAAAGACATATTCAAGACCATCAGTAATGAAGAGATTATGCAGCGATTCCAAGGTATGAAGACTCGTCGAGGACAATTGAATTAGTGTTAGTCATGACAAAACAAATTGTAAGTTCTATTTATATGTTCTAGAACATAATGAAAATTTTTGTTGAATTATTCACTTATCCGGTTTGTTATATTTTTGTTCAACTTTATTTTTTTGTATTCATTAAAAAAAATCATGCCCCCAGTAAATGAATTTTCTGCGTCCGCCACTGACAATATGCATATATTATTTTTATTTTTAATTTTTTTACTACATGCACACATTATTTATACACGGCAATATATGTTTCTCTTAATTAAAACTCGCTAATTTGTAGTAGAAGGTTCAGAAATGTTTATTTAATTTTGATGAGGATAGGGCCGTTAGGTGATAAACCAAATATTATTATACTATCTCAATCGTAATAATTGTCAATTGATAACAAAGGTGACAAGATAATACGGTTGACTTGTATTTTATTTATTTATTGGGTAAAGTGACGGTGGTAGAGTAATGTTAAAAATTATTTTTATATATTTTTAAAATAATGTGACTTTTTAAATTGTAATTAAATAATAATTTTAAAAATTACCTTATATTAAAATAAAAAAATAAATTCTAGAATTTCTTCCCCTGGTTCCAAACCAAAACCGCATCCACCCAAACCAAAACCTTGTGCTTTAAGTACGTAGTATTTGTTTGGTCAATTTTTAACGAAGTTTGATACAATTACAATTACAATTTAATTTTAGTATAATTTTTAAATTATTTTTTTTTCTCTAATTTAAGGGAGTTGAGATTTTTGGCAGCTTGGGGTCATTCTAGCTAGCGTCCGTCAAAGTCTGACGTGGCCATTTTTTTTTTTTTTAAATTGAAGAAGAGAGATATTAAAGGAAAATTTAAATTTAAAGTATTAGCACTAAATTTGAGATATTAACACCAAATTTGAGATATTAACACTAAATTTAAAATGATCAAATTTCTTTTGAGTAATATAATCTCTAAAAGATTAACCTTTTACACCTAAATTTTAGTTTTAAATCTAAAAATAAGTTTTAAAGTATTAAAAATTAAATATTTATTTATAAAAATTTAATTAAAAAAAAAATATGATAAAATTTATTATTATTATTATTATTATTATTATTATTTTAACATATGTCCTACGCTAGGCAGCCGCATAGCAGGGACTCAATTTAAGGTTCTCTCCTCCACAGAATTTTTTTTTAGTTAAATTTAAGGTAAATTTAAGGTATACCTCTATTATTTCCTTTTTATACGAAGAATAATACCAAATCAAGGAGTTTGAAACGAATGTTTGTAAAACAGCGTTACCACGCGGCGTTGAATCCGGAGGCGCCCCTGAAAAACCACACAGTGGTTTTTGAAAAAACAAACCTTGCAACTTGGAATTAATTATATGCTTGTTTAGCAAGTTGAAAAGTCTTGGCGATTACTTTTGCTTCGCTCACTGACACTATATATACCACCGCAGGGAGAGACACAGACACAGACACGAGTCTTTCACAATCAAGACAAAGAAACCGATCATCGTCATCATCATCATCGTCCGAGATAGCCATGTCGAGCACAGTAGGTCAGGTTATTAAGTGCAAAGGTGAGCCGCCGTCCCCATCAGATCTTTTCTGCTATACGATCTTGGTTTTACTGGGTTCTTTGTTTCCAATTTGGGTTCGGCTCTGTACTGTTGCATGGCGGTTTTGGTGATCAGTTGTCACTTATTTTCTGAAATTTTTTTTTTTTTTTTCATTTTATTTGCTGGCTAATGCGTTTTTTTTTTTTTTGTCACTGGGTTTAGTGTTTGAATTTTCCTGGTTTGATTCTTTTCGTGGGTGTCATTTTGTAAATATCCAGATTGTTTCAGATGCATGGCCTTGTTTTTTCCTTTTTTCTTTTTCTTTTTTTCTTTTTTTTTAAAAAATAAATAAATAAAAAATAAAAAATTGAACTTAGGCGTTTCTGGTCTCTGTTGAACGTTTTCAGAATAATCTTTTTTCTTTTTTCTTTTTTTTTTTTTTTCCGATTATCGAGGATATGGTGTTTTTGGGTTGTGATTTGCTTTGTGATTGTTGAAAGATGTTACTATTGGAAAAAAAAATCTCTCTGTTATTAACACTGCACACTGAAACTTCTAGAAAACCTCTTCCATATGTTTCTCTCTCTGCTCTTGGTTAGAAAACGCATTTCGCTTTTTCAATTCTTGATTTACATAAGTTGATGCCTCTTCCTTGTATCATTCTTGGAATTTTAGTATTTTGTTTCGATTAATCGCCTAACTGGGTATGCGTTTCCTGTAGCCGCGGTAGCATGGGAGGCTGGTAAGCCATTGGTGATTGAAGAAGTGGAGGTGGCACCACCTCAGGCAAATGAAGTCCGCGTGAAGATCCTCTTCACCTCCCTTTGCCACACTGATGTTTACTTCTGGGAAGCCAAGGCAAGGGGATATTGAAAATACTCGTTTGGAAACGTTTTATGCTGTTTTCGTTTTGGAAATTTTGAAAACTTGTTTTCAAAAGTTTTAAAAGGAAAATAGAAAACAATTACGTTTGGATCACTTTGTAGTTGAAACTCAAACTCAAACGTTCCTTTGTGTTGCAGGGGCAGACACCATTGTTTCCTCGCATATTTGGTCATGAAGCTGGAGGGTATGTATACCTTCAATTTTGAAGAGTATTCTATTCAGTACGAGTCGTTGAGTAGTTAAATATAATGCATTCCAATAGTAAACTTGATCAGTTGTTGAATTCCTTTGCCTGCAGACTACAACTAAAATGCCTAAGAATTTTAGAAAAACTAGTCTTAGTACTTACTATGTGCTTTTTTGTGGCTTAGAATTGTGGAGAGTGTAGGCGAGGGTGTAACTGAGCTCAAACCAGGAGACCATGTTCTCCCTGTCTTCACTGGGGAGTGCAAGGAGTGTCGCCACTGTAAGTCGGAGGAGAGCAACATGTGTGACCTCCTCAGGATTAATACTGACAGGGGTGTTATGCTTAATGACGGCAAGACGAGATTCACCATAAATGGAAAGCCTATTTACCACTTTGTTGGCACCTCCACATTTAGTGAATACACTGTTGTCCATGTCGGCTGCCTTGCGAAGATCAACCCTGCAGCCCCATTAGACAAAGTTTGTGTTCTCAGTTGCGGAATATCCACAGGTTCGGAGGAGTTCTCTGCATTTGAAGAATAGTAATGATACAGTGATTTATTCTCACTAATTTTTAGTTTCCATTGATGTGTTTGGTTTTTTGCTTGAAAGGTCTTGGTGCCACTTTGAATGTTGCAAAACCCAAAAAGGGTCAGTCTGTAGCCGTCTTTGGATTGGGTGCTGTTGGCCTAGCTGTGAGTTTTTCTTCTTGTTTGTATGTTTTATTGCTTTTGTCAACTGCAGAAGGATTTTAATGATTTAATTTTTCTCTTGTGCTGATACTTAGGCTGCTGAAGGGGCAAGAATTGCTGGGGCTTCAAGAATCATTGGTGTTGATCTGAACCCTGATCGTTTCGAGGAAGGTGAGTCAATATGCAAGCGTGTGCGCACACACATTTAAGGATAGATACTTTGTTTTGTTTTCATAATCTTATTAAGTTACTATTTTATGTATTGACGATGGTATCTTAATCCCTTTGACAGCCAAGAAGTTTGGTGTCACTGAATTTGTGAATCCAAAAGATCATGACAAGCCTGTTCAACAGGTTAGTTCAACACATCATGAGCGTTGCTATTCTGTAATCAATTAGTTGGCGTGGCAAGCATGAATTCTGGGGGTTTTCTCATTAGCTTCTTTTCTTTTTCAATTTGTTTTCTCCTTCACTGAAATCAAAGCCAATACTAGCATACAAAAACTTGTTTTGGTGCTTGAAATTACATTTCTTTTGACTTCTCAATTATATCTAACTTCTGATTCCTGGCAACTTGTCTCTGTTTAACATTTGAATTTCAATTGACAGGTGCTTGCTGATATGACCGATGGAGGAGTGGATCGGGCTGTTGAATGTACTGGAAGCATCCAGGCCATGATCTCAGCATTTGAATGCGTTCATGATGTAATCACTACACAAAAGTTCTTTGCCTGTTCTCCTATAAGAGAATAGAGAAATAGTTCCAATTATCCAATGACCTTTCCTCTGACACTAAAATTTGCTTCTTCTTGTCAGGGTTGGGGTGTTGCAGTACTTGTTGGAGTACCAAATAAAGATGATGCATTCAAGACTCATCCTATGAACTTGTTGAACGAGAGGACTCTGAAGGGTACCTTCTTTGGCAACTACAAGCCCCGCACTGATATTCCTGGGGTCGTGGAAAAGTACATGAACAAGGTAAGCTTTTTATTCTGTTTAAGAACTTTTGTGGTGACTTTGTTGAATAACCATACTAATTGATTTAAAGATTCTCATTTACATACATCTTTTTTCATAAGCAACTGGAATGGACTAGTCATAGGTTTCTAGGATATTATACAGAGTTTAATTGTTTTGGGAAAAATGTCATTACTTTGAGGAAAGCTATTGTGTATTATTAGGGCTAATCTGTTGATGTTGCAGGAGCTAGAACTGGAGAAATTTATCACTCACTCAGTCCCTTTCTCGGAGATCAACAAAGCCTTTGATTTCATGCTGCAGGGGAAGTCTATCCGTTGCATTATCACCATGGGTGCTTAAGACATTAATAAGGGAGATTGTGGAGTGTTGGGCAGAGGGCTTTTCTTTCTAGTTAATAAGGTTTTGCATTGTGGTTTTTGAGTGTTGCAGAGAGAACAAGCAGTTTATGTTGACTTTGACTTATATTACCTATAAATGAAATTTCACCTATGTTTCCCTTTGCCTCTTTTATTATTTTGTTGTTTTTGTGATTATGAAGCTTGTTTCTGTCCATGTATCCTCAGGGTACCTCTTTTCTCCTTTATTCCTTATTCTCCCCCCCAAACTCTTCCTAAATCCTTACAATGGCATAATATATATATATATATATATATATATATATATAAGTTGTAAAAATATTATTAAAAAAAAAAAAAATTCCAACTCACTTCTTTCACTAATTAATCTTGGCGGGCATCAAAAGACTTAGGACCTGTTTGGGATTGCGTTTGAGAGGCCTAAAAGTACTTTTAACACTCACTGTTAAAAAAGCTTGTTTGAAGAAAAACGTACTCGTTTGGTAACAAAATTAAAAGGGTTTTTAACGGTCCAAAAAGGCGTAAAAATGACTAAAAAGCACTTTTGGCAAAAACTTAAAAATGAAGCTTTTGTTCAAAAGCTCTTTTTGACTTAAAAGTTTTATTTCTCAAACCCAATTCCAAACAGACTCTTAAGAGCCTCGAATTGGTTAGCAAATAATGACTGTGATTTGGAAATAATAAGTTTTTAAGAAATTAACCCTTCTTAAGCCCAAATTACCACCTCTTTCTTACCGGTATTAATTTTATTATGTTTAACATGAGGTTTTTAAGGCTACAATTGTGTATTAAGTCAAATTTGGGCTTGAATTGTAGGGTTTAGAATTTTTGTAGGACTTTAAACAAGGGAAGGGTTTTGGGGATTTTCTATCTTGGATAAATTTTGTTTCATTTGGGAGGCCTCAGCTTACCTCAAATTAGCAAGAAATTTATCTTGTTGCTTTGATTTTATTCATCTTATAAATCCAATTTCATATTTGAATTTATCTTTCATACACCCATATTTCTTTATTTCTTGAACGAGCACTGCACTCATTTTTTACACTGATTGAGAAATCACTTAAAAGTAAAATATGTGTGATAAACAAGTGTGAAAGAGTAGTATCACACATTTCTTGATATGCCATATTCTCATAGAAAGCGAGATAATGCTGCTAGGAAATTATACACTACACTCAAGATGGGTGTAAATTTGATGAGCCCCTGTAGCCAGGTCCATTCTAATCTGCATCCTATTTGTTGTGCCCATTATACAGATTCGATGGGCCCATAAAACGAATAATAAAATTATTTGAGTAAAGACACGTCAATTATGCGAAATCCGGACGCACCTTTTGGAGAAAATGAAATTTCATTAACTAATAAGTGACCTCTTTACAATTTGACCTCTTTATTGAAAATCCAGCTAAACTTGACGCCACGCGGCTCCATCTTCCTTGCCACTTCATCGGCTCGCTCTTGCAGCCGCCTAATCCTCGGCGCTAACCCGCACACATAGTCCTGCGCGCGGTTTCCCTCGCCGGACAACCCCTCCAGCTTCTCCAATCCCCAGCGTCCGACCAGAAACTCCAAAATATCGGCGTAGTCGTGGGCCGTATACACGCCCAGGCGCTGGGCCACTGCCGAGAAGTGCTCGAAGAGGCGTGGGTCCTGCCCGTCGAACATCAGGTGGGCCGGCATGGTGATCTTCTTGCGCATCATGTCCTCTATGGACACCATGGCCCCCGTGGGGTCCACCTCCAGTAGCTTCTCCACGATCTTGACGTAGGCGTTCTCGTGGCGCTTCTCGTCCGATGCAATGGTGCCGCACATCCGCGCCAGCACGGGATCCCCGCCCTCCTTCGCCAACCGAGCCGTGTTGCCGTGCGACACGAACGTGGCTCGCTCCTGGAACGACGTGTACACGTACCCCAAGTACGGGTTGTTTTCCGTCCCTGGATCCTGTCAACACCACAACGTCAATGCCTGTTATACCAAAAACTTTTCTTTAAGCAAAAATATTCAATCAATTATATATATATATATTCACCATGCCCGCTCCAATCAAATACTGGACGGTCTTCTCAATCATGAGCATATCAACCCGACCCGATAGGTACAAAAACGTCTTAAGCAAATCCCCGTGCCTGTTCTCCTCAGCAGTCCAGGCCCGTGTCCACACGGCCCATGGGCTGGTGCTGGCCCCGGTCTCATCCCTGACCCCATCAAGCGTGTTGATCATGGTCTGGTACGTGGGCAGCGCCTCCTCCGTGATCATATCACCGACCAGCACCACAAAGTACTCGTCGGGCAGGTCAGCCGTCCGATCGCGTAGGGCCCGCACCTGATCGAAGAAATCTTGGGATGGGAGTGAGGGGTCAGGCAGCAGGCTCTGGGGTTGCCAGCATTGTTCCACGGGCCTCAGGAGCGGAAGGACACACTGGGAGGCCCAGCCCTCCAGTGACTTGAACACTTCCACCTTTTCAGGTGGCATTGAGTGGGTCTTTTGGTGCCTTAGAGGTGTTGCCACGGCGGAGATTGGTGGTGGGAATCTGACGGTGGTGGTGGGTGGCCTGACGCGGTGGAGGGTCGGACTTTGGCCACGTGGGTTCCATGCGTGACTTTGGGAGCACAAGTCGAAGCACAGTGAGGCCTGCATTGTTTTCATCTATTTTGGGTGTCAAACTCACAAGCCCTCTGTAGTGTATTTATATGGAGGGGGAGTAATAATTTGGGCTTTCTTCTTTACGTAATTGCTCATATGCCATTTCGGAGAGAATTTTATTTTTAGTACCTGGAATTTAATGCCTTAGTCATTTAGTTCACCTTTCCAAGTCTCTTGTTCTCTAAAAGGGTGGAAAATACTGACATGGGTAGTTGGTACGGTAAAGGAAGCAAAGGGCAATACCGTCACTTAGTGGGAGTAAAAGTGAGCAAAAGTTGGAACGTGGAAGGAAAATGGAAGCAGTGGGATTTGAAAACAAGGGGTGCAGTGCAGTGGTTTTTGAGAGGGTGGAGCGAGAAGATATTAGTGTGTGATTCTGTGGGTTTTCCGCTACTTGGCGGGCGTGTTTCTCGCTTGCTAATTGACACCTCATTTCTTTTGGTACACCTCATTTCTGGATTTTTAAATATTAATTTTTGAAAAATTCAATTGTATTAAATGACATTTATCGCTTAAAGAAAATTTTGTCTTGATTATGAAAATATAATCATAATGGTATAATGGTATTTTACAGCGTTTAACTATTTTGATCTATAAATAAGAGACCATATATCTTACACATAATAAGGGTCGTTGAGATTTGGTCAGGTTAGTCAACGCAAATTTGGGTAGCACCAGTCTTTGTTGGGTGCAACAAAGATATATATATATATATATATATAGCAATTAGCATTATATATATATAATGCTAATTGCTAAGGACAGCAGCTTATCCTCATGACGATAGAAGAAAAATATGGGGTTTTTTTGAGGATGAGTAGAAGAAAAGTCCAGTACTTTTGAATTTATTATTATGTTTGGTATTTTACGTTGATGTGTCATCTTCTTATTAGAGAGTACAAAAGACTTGACTTGTGCCAAATCCGTTATTCTCGTATCAAATTCATCAAATTTCAACATCAATACTGGACATCAATTTCACCCTTCGGATTTCATGTGACAACATCAACCTGTAATATAAAAGCATAAAAGTGAAAGCTCTAATTTTCTGTTTTGCAGAAACAAGTGAAGAGCTTTCACCTTGTAGCCTCTTGTAGATGGAAATTGGAGACTAATGGAGAGAGGGAGACAATTGTGTACATATCATTTTTCCCTTTTACTATATCATTATTTATACAGATGTAAGACTGTTTAGTTGCTAGTCTTACTTTTTCAATTGCTGCAGGGCTGCAACTTTTATTATTAAAAGCAAGAAGAAAAAAAATGAATAATCACGAGCTTTTTACATAATTATTTGCAATCCTTAGAATGATGAGGGATATTGTCCAAGTAATATTTGATCATGACTTGTGATCAAGCCTTGTGTTCAAGGTGGTGATGATCAAAACCTGAAGAAGATGTGCCAGGTTTGCCCTCTGCAGAATTGGCATGCAAGCCTTCACCAAACTTCTCATCCTTCCTAATCACTTCATCAATATGCACATCATCCTCAACTGACAATATCACAGCCTGAGGTCCATGGGGCCCTGGTACGATTATCTCGTTCACCTTCCTGTGTTCGTCGAAGTGAATCATATCGGTTTCTTGAACTTCCTTCTTCTTTCTCCTCTTAATGAAGCAGAAGACAGCAGCTGCAAGGAATGCAAGGAAGAAAAGACCTCCGAATGATATGAACACAATGACTATTACTGTGGGATTGTTGTTCGGTGATGGTGCAGGCGGCGGAGGGAGTACATGAGGCGGCGGAGGGCGCACATGGGGAGGAGGTGGAGGAAAATGGTGAGATGGGGTTGGCGGTGGTGGTGATTTTGAGGGACTGGGTGGCTTTGCGGCCGGAGGTGGAGGAAAATGGTGAGATGGGGTTGGCGGTGGCGGTGATTTTGAGGGTCTGGGCGGCTTTGCGGCCGGAGGTGGTGGGTGAAAAGGATGGGGAGGTGGTGGTTGGAAAGTGTGGGGTGGTGGAGGGAAGTATGGGAAGTTGAAGTCATTGGACTGGGGAGAGACCATCTTGATGTCAATGCAGATAATATGAAGTTGATAGATTGAGTTGTGGAGAAAGGGGTAGCATCGAGAGCCTATTTGTAGGGAGTATTTGGTTTCATATTTCTGTGATAATGGATTGCAAGTTTTTAGTGACTTGACTGCCATTCTAAGATTTGGGATGGTTTGTTTGCATTGGAAAACACTTCTCAAAGTTTCTTTATTTTTTTCTCTGAAACTTGTTTCTTAGGCGCAAGATACTGAGATTTGATAGGGATCCGGTAACCCTATAATATCAATATTAGCTGTAAGACGAAACAAACGGACCATAATCCATAAATATAGTGGTTTAACCTGTGTTTCAGCCAATTTGGGAGCAAAACCCAAATGGGAACTCATTTCTTTATTCCAACTCTGTTTACTGTTTAGAAAGAAAATTAAAATAAAATTCAAAATATATTAGTTTATAAATATATAAATGAATCTGTACCACATTACAATGGCCTTGAGATTATTGGAATGAATTCCTTTAATTACACGATAACAAAGAAGAAAATTAGGTTGGATTACATGTTACAGTCATTTAGTGAAATGATGGCGCATTAAACAAGAGTACCTATGAATTTATTTATTTTTAAACTACAAAAATCCATCAGAAAAGGAGAAAGAGGAGTCCTTTCCACTACAGATGAGAAAGGAAGCAACTGAGCCGCAATCCTACCTTCCCACTGCTAGTCATATTCACAATATTGGAGAATATAAAAAACCCAAAGGAATTTTTGATTTATTTCTATTTTATCTTTTATGTTCACTCTTCCTTCTTTATACAAGTATAATCACAAATCCACTAATTAGACATTGAAAAGTACCAAAATCAAGTGTTACTTCTTCCCCTAATCAATATGAAGTTCTTGATCAGTCTTAGTTGTAAAGAAATCAATAAGGTATTGTAATTAGGCCTAAAAAAGGAAAGAAAGAGACATTGTCACATTGACAAGCAACTAGAACAAAACTTTTTTTTTTTTTTGGTCATGGTAAAATTAATTATCAAACCAACGGGCTAGATACCTTTACAAATATATGGAAGCTTTCATTTGAAAATAATGCTTCAGATCTTCACAAATACGTGTTATTATACAAATTTAATTTCTAGCAGCCATAGCTACTGTCTACTGACATGCAATTTGCAGTTCATCTCAAACTCTGCTTTTTTCCCTCTATTTTTTTGGTTCAATCGGTAATCCTTGGGTCCTTCTCCTTCCCTTATATGAGCGGGACTAAAGCACAGATATTTAGCAACCACCATCCCAAACTCGCTTTGGTTCTCTAGCAAATGGGTAAAGAACAAGAAAGTCAGCACAACTTCTATTGTTCAGTGAAGGATACCCCATTGTTGGACAGGAGATATGAGAAAATAATTTCATTCCATGTATCAGGCACACCAGGTAGACACCAATGGCTACAATCAGGCACAGACGGATGGTCACTCCAAATACCCAAATGCGCGTCGCTCCGGAATGCCCCCATTGGTGTAACATGCAGAACTGTTACACGAGTGGTCATTTTCTTCACAACCTTGATTATCATGTCAGAAAATAGGCTTCGGTCCCTCCCATGAGATGTCAATGATGGGCGTTTACTCACTTTGCAAGAATTCCGGTTTCGACCACTGGCAAAGATACCAAAAAAAAAACATTTTTATCAGTCCAGAATTTCTGGAAAGATACAAGTGGGATTAGTACTCATTCGCAGCTTAAGAAGCCTTGAAAGCTATTCAAGAGAATAAGCTATATATATATATATTCCAGTTTCGACCACTGGCAAAGATTAGAAAAAAAAAAAAAAACATTTTTATCTGTCTAGAATTTCTGGAAAGAAACAAGTGGGATTGGTACTCATTCGCAGCTTAAGAAGCCTTGAAAGCTATTCAAGAGAATAAGCTATATATATATATATATATATATATATATATATATTCCAGTTTCGACCACTGGCAAAGATAAAAAAAAAAAACATTTTTATCAGTCCAGAATTTCTGGAAAGATACAAGTGGGATTAGTACTCATTCGCAGCTTAAGAAGCCTTGAAAGCTATTCAAGATAATAAGCTATATATATATATATATATATATAAACAAAAGTATCCAATTTCAAACTAGCACCCCAGTTGAGCAAACCTTTTTTCTGCTTTTTTAGTTTTTGGAAATTGTTAAACTAAGGCAGTAGAAATAGCCAAAACTGTATCGTTACGCAAAATTCTTAGTTGCCTCGTTTTCTGTAGTAGCCTCCTCTTCCTCTGCTTGAAAAAGTAGAGCACTATACCTATCGGTAAAGTGACCCTGATCCACAGTAATTATACCAGATGGCTTTTTTTTTATGGGCCAGATGAAAGAAGGGCAAATCAAAAGGAAAAAGTTTGCACTACAGACCAAGTATTGGCTATTCAAATTCGGCTCGAAAAAGATATATGAGTTCAAGCTTGAATCAAACTTTAAGAACATGTTCAAACTCAACTCGACAGAAATCAATCAAGTTTGAGCTCGACTTTAACTTGACTCATTTAATTAAACAAGCCAAGCTCAAGCTCGAGTTATATTCCAAATTCCTTTTACTAAGTTAATCCTACGCCATCAAATTTCTAATACAAATACCCAAATATATATGTCAATAGATGTTAGTATTGACATATGTATGCTATAATGTTAATAATATATACAAACGCACACGAGCTTAACGAGCCAAGCTTGAGCTGTTCATAAATAGCTCTATTCATTTAGAATAGATGTTAGTAATGACATATGTATGCTATATTGTTAATTTTTTTTTTTGATAAGTAATGTATGCTATATTGTTAATAATATATACACACGCACACGAGCTTAACGAGCCAAGCTTGAGCTGTTCATAAACAGCTCTATTCATTTAGAGCCCTAATTACTGTAAAATATGACACCCCCCCCCCTCCCCCCAATCCCTCTTGCTCCACCTATAATTGTCCATGTAAAGATGTGTGTCGACGTGTGCATAAATAAATGCATCACTGTTGTAATTGTTTCTGTTGGTTATGGATTAATTTGGCACAAGATCTTGCAACCGGTTTCTGGAGGGCCTCCTTCAAGAGTGCTTGTGGTATCTAGGACATACTCAACTCACACCATGCCACACCATAAGCCATTCATAATTCATTCCTCCCAGCCATATTGTTCTATGCATGAGTCCCTTCACCTAGTTCTGGTAAGGGGGCACTAAGTCACTTTGAAAAACCATCTGCTGGTGCGGATATGTGCATCCATGTCTCAAGTTTCATGGAGGCATATTTAGTAAAGGGATTGGGATTCGACTTGTTTCATAACCTTTCAAGCACAAACAATAGCCATTCGAACCCCCCATACTTGGAGGAAAGACCATAGAGTTGCTAGCTTTCTTATATGGATAAACTCTGTTCCACTATAAACTAATTACTTAAATTTTTGATTATCTAAACCACAATAAGCAGCATTTTACCAGTTAAAAAAAAAGAAGAAGAGAGATTTAAAGGTTAATGGGTATGAGAAACCTGTTATAACATTGAGTTAAAGACTAAAGCAAAGTAATAGATCCATCAAATCTATATCTAACTGAAAATTCACCTATTATTTAGTTAACCTGAAAAAGCTATTAACACGTTGGCTACAAAAAAAGAAGAAGAAAAATATGAGCATAAAATGGCAGCAAACACAATGACTAACTAGACAACACACCTCCAATGGGATGATTCGAAAGTCCGAAAGAATACACTTGTTCTATTTCTGTTGATCATAGTCTCTACCCAAGATGCCCAAGTGTCTAATGCTCTCCCGAAGGCTTTAGAGACTGGCATTCCAAGCTTCAGCGAATTACCTACCTGAAAATAGCAGCCCCTGTTTGGAAACATATTAGGATCATTCTGCATATGCAATTATTAAAAGCACAATCTTAACTGCAAAAGCAAAAGCTGAAAATTCCGTAAGTACAAATTTATGAAAAGCTTAATAGAGATCCATGTTGATTGTTGACAAAGAAAAATCATTCCAAAAATCCAAGGGGCATATAATATATCATATTCAGATATACAGGATGGCAAGGAAAGAAATACAGAAGATAGTAGAAACAAATACCAACTTCTTTTTCTTCTTTTTTCTATTTTTTTTCTTTTTTTTCATTGATAAGTTACAAACACTCGTGAGTTTTGAACTCAGGACCGCATCTCCACTCTTATAGGGAGAGGAAACATCATTTGAACTAGAGGCTATTGGCTATTACAGAGTCTAACTTTCATTACCAAGATTGAAGACACGGGTATTCTCTGCATAATAAATAACTGCCCCCTATGAAAATAAGCATGTTTTCCAAAAGAAATTTATGCTAAATCCAAGTCAGATATATCTTACTCCCTTTTAAGATTTCCTCCTCTAAAACTTTTCATACTTCGAGGTTGCTCTATGCAGAATCACCACAAACACATCCTGTTCTTTCTCTTGTTACCACCAACACAATACACAGTTTTAAAACTATTGGAATTTTACTATAATAGCTCTTGCAAATCTTCTATTCTGCCTATAATGACGATGTTGTAAGATGTCTAAATATGTTATTGGGTTTCATGTTGTGCCTAAATTCAAAATGAAGAATCACTCTATTTACAGGAATACAATTCCAATTCACTCCCACCCTGCACCTTTCCCATCCAATCTCAAGAACTATTTCTTCAGATAGGCCTAAAACCAAGTCCCAACCTCTCTTTGTATACACACATTAAACCTATAAAATGAATACCCAACAAAAATATACTCAAATAGCCCCGACTGAAATAAATAAGTGGAAAGTTTTAGATAAAAGGAAAATGAACGACTTACAGAAACAATAAGATAAGTAATTTATATGTCAAGCAAAACAGTAGTCAGAAAAGACACAGAATGGCAAAAGAGATCGTGCATAGATACATTTCTTTTGCAGCTGAATTGCCATGTTCCTGAGATGGCAATAAGAAGCTTAATAGTTTGCTGGTATCAGATTGCATACCAAAGTCATAATTCAATATATTTTTTAGCAAGTAATTCAACAAACATCATTCATGGCAGCAATGCTGAGGGGATTAGGAAACTTACATTTCAAAGAGCTTAGTCCTTGTCCACCAGTGTCCTGAATTAAAGATCAGAACATCAGAATTAATCCACTCTTTGCTAAGAGCATCCAACTTATCAAGTCTCAGAGTTGACTTCACCCTCTTCGGTGCATGCCTTGGCACCGGACCAGGCTGTACCAGGAAAACTGATCGATAAAAGTCAATACTAAGATTGAAAGAACTAAAACGTACACCTAAAAACATAATCTGTTTAGTGATCTTATGCCCATTGACTTCATATACACTCCTCTTATCCTCCACCCCTGTCATAAGCAAACATATCAAAGACTCCCACTGTGTTCTACCCAATGAATCACCTACAAAAACGACTCTTTTCCCACGAAGCTTCTCCAGAATCGCACCTGCACTGAACCTTGGAATATCGCACTTCTGCGGCTTCCACCTCCATTTTGTATAATCACTATCTTTCCGCCCATTAGCCAAGCAATTAAATCCACGTTCTGCAAATGGGCATCTAGAGGAATCATATAAAGGATAACTTTCATCATGGATCCACCTTCCTTTAAAAACATCGCATCTTGATCTACCATTAGATACATTGGACTCAGGAATTCCATAACTACGAATGACTGGGCTATGAGTGGGAAATAAATACATATATCCAAATGCCATGGCTGAAAGGAAGGATATCAATGAGATCATTGCCACAAGTCCATCCAATGATAGAAATACCAAGATTTTACAATGAACCTTTGCCATTCTCTCACGAAAACAGAAAACCCTTGTGAAGAAAGGCCGGAAATGGTCAAATGTGGCCCAATCGAACTCACTGATCATCACCATCTTTTGAACACCCCGCACAAAGTACTCAAGTTTTCAACATTAATCAACCACAAAAATGAAGCAAACCCACATCAAAATACATCCCCATTAATTCAAAATGCCTACTTAACCGCCTACTTATCCAGAAAAAGATCAAATCAAGACAAAATCTTAAGCACCGGAGGACCCATGAAGCAGAGAATCTGGAACAACCATAAAATGCTCAAAAGTATACAGAAATCTTACAGTTTCGGCAACTAGAAACCGAAGGGAAACTGTGATGTGCAGATTGAAGGCGTTGGGGGGTAGCTGGATGAGCGAGGAGGTATAGGTTGAGGACGTTTTGGTCATTTCGTAAAGAGTCTTCTGACAATGGCTTATGCAACGATCTTGCTTCAACCCTTCAACCAGACATTGATTTCTTAACTAACTGAAGTAAAAAGTTTACTAAAACGTGTAGCTGTTCACTGCAAGTTGAGCGCTTGTTTTGTCGGTGGTATTCTAGAAAGCAGAAAGATGGGTGTAATCAGATGTGGTCGGCCTCTGTGAGATTGAACATGCTATGCGAATTCTACTGGCTACGGGAGATTTATTTAATTTTATCATCTACTTTTAGTATTGGTTATATCATATTATCTCCTCCGGTCACTTTAAAATATAAATTTTGTTAAAATTTAGCTTTTATTACTCTCTTCCGAGCTTCCGCATACACTATAAAATAAAAGTTTTTCTAAAATTTGCTACGGTTGACTTTCATATTAATAGCAATCTGTAAGATTTTTTTATTCTTTTTTCTCTCTCTCTCTCCCTCTCCCTCTCCCTCAATGAAAATAAAAACATTACTAAAGTTAAAATAAATATTCTGTTGGAGTGTATAATGAGTAGGTGTAGGCAGATTAACCGGTTATCGATTATTGGCCATGTACTAGTTTCGACTGAATCGATATTAACCGTAACTAAATTTTTTATACCGATATGCTTATCGGTTTTGTTCGGTTCGGTTAGAAATTTCATATTGGTTAACCGATATAAACCGTTAAGTAGGGATGCCAAAACGACGTAGTTTTGGAATTATTTATATACCTATGTAACCTTATCTTAATTTGAGTTTGGGTAGGCTTGATTTTTTTTTAGTGATGGCGTTAGATGGGATTTATTTGCCTTTGGTGAAAGCATTTTTCATTAACTAGTTTTGTTAGTCTAATTAGCATTCATTATGTTAACTTGTCAATTTGTTTTGGAAAAATGTATTTTATAATATATATAAAATAAATAAAAAAATAAAAGTTGTAGTGGATCAATATAAAAAAGCATCAATTTTTAGACTAAAAAACAAATATTTGGGTCCGAACAAAAAGTATTTGGGCCCTAAAACAACTCATTTTTAATAAGTTATTTTAGCCCAACAAAAGTATTTGGGCTCTCAAAAGTCAAAAAAACTCATTTTTGGCCCAACAAAATAAATCAATATAAAGCTCACGGTTAAACCGATTAACCGGTTTAGCCGAACCGTTTAACCGATAATTTCGGTTAAATTTCTTATTGATTTGCTATCAGTTAATAAATCATTTAACCGAAAATCATCGGTTAATAACCGATAAAAGCCAAAACCAAACCGTTTTGACCGATGAAAAACTAATAGCTGCAATTAAAAAAATAGTATTTTCAATAGCTAAAATAACGACCTTTGCTGGAGATGCTAATAACAAAAGTGGTAATTATATTTACATGCCTTTAAGATCATGAAGGTAAATTGATAAGGAAAATGCTCGCGGAATATGATTTTTATTATAATTTTTTTACAAATTTATGTGACATGGTCGTCACGTGCGTGACAAAACATTGATGAAAAAAATTAAGTAACAAAATTTGACAAATAAATTTAATTGTCTGATGATGTAGGCACAACTCGATTGATAATATGATGATAAATAACACCTCTTTGTGCACAAAAATGTGAAAGGGAGGCCCAATCTAGGGTAGGAGAAATGAGAAGAGAAGTTGATTCCATGTTTCAGGTACACCAGGTAGACACCAATGGCTACAATCAGGTACAGATGGATTGTCACTCCACCTGCCCACATGTCCATCACTGCGGAATGCAGACATTGAGGTAACATGCAGAATTGTCACAGGAATTTTCATTTTCCCAACAACTTGGATCATGATGTCTGAAACCTCGTTTCTGTCTCTGCCATTGGTGTCTAGCGAAGGGCGTTGAGTCACTTTGCAAGAACCCCCATTTTCACCACTGCATAATGGCTCAAATTAATACAAGAATATATCACTTACATTTGCATTATATGAATATTGAATATGATATGATAATCATGATGAATAAGCATAAACAGAAGGATAATAAGCTAGCTAGCTAGACACCTCCAATGGCCGCCTTCAAAAGTCTTGACGAACACTCTTGTCCTCGATGTGTTGATTGCAGTCTCAGCCCAAGATGCCCATGTGTCTAATGCTTTTCTGTAGCCTGTTGTGACTGGCATCCCGACATCCAATGTATCACCCACCTGAAAAAAGCAGCCCCTGCAATATTGAAAAGCTTAATGGAGATCCGGAAACAGGGCTGAAAAAATGATAATCTTGCTAGGCAAAGATGTTTGAATGAAGGACTTACATTTCACGAAATAACCTACTCTCTGTCCACCAGCCGCCTGAATTAAATATGAGAATATCAGAATCAACCCACTCGTTGCTAATATCATCCAACTCATCGAGTCTAAGCGTTTTCCTCACCCAGTCGGGTGAATGGCTTGGCACAGAGCCATGCTGCACCAGGAAAACCGATCGATAAAAGTCAACACTAAGATTGAAGGAACTGAACCGCACGCCTAAAAACCTGATGGTTTTGGTGATCTTATTTCCATTCACTTCATACACACTCTTCTTATCCTCCACTCCTGTCATGAGCAAACAAACAAAAGACTCCCACTGTGCTCTGCCCAACGAATCACCCACAAAAACAATTCTTTTCCCACGAAACATTTCAAGCATTGCAAGTGCGTTGAACCTTGGAAGGTCACAGTTGTTGGGCTTCCACCTGTATTTTGCATAGCCTTTATCTTTCCTCCCATTAGCCCAGCAATTCCATCCACGTTCTGCAAATGGACATTTTGAGGAATCGTATAAAGGGTAACTTTCATCATACATCCAACTTCCTTCAAAGACATTGCATGTGCCATTAGACCCGTCAGAGTACTTGGGAATCTCAGAAATATGAATGCCCGGGCGAAAACTGTGAAACAAACACAAATATCCCAATGCCATGGCTAAAAGAAAGTATGTCAATGAGGCACATGCAATAGGCCCATTGAACATCAACTTACTCATCTTCTCCATGGTTTTAACAACCCACAAACAAGAGCATGCAATTGTCAACAATATTAATCCAAAACGAAAGATTTAAAGTTAAGCACATAAATTCAAATATAAACACAAGTTTTATATAAGTTCCAGCAATTAGTGGGAAGAGGCTTAAAAACCGTGGTGAAGTAGGGAGCTGGTTGAGCAAACATATATATATACATCAATGGGTTGTAATACCTGCAGGTGTTACAAGACAGACATTGATTATAAACCGAAAAAATAGCAAGTTACATTTTTGTTCACATTAATTACATTTGATAAACTGAAATAAACTCATATTGGATGAGTTTTATGTACAATTAAACCTCAAAAAACATATAATAAACTAAAAGTAAGTTAAATTTTACAATTAAAGGTCAAGAATAGTAATTGGAGAATCAAAGAGATTGGTTTTTTTTTTTTCCCTTTGCACATTAAGTGATCGATTAGATTCAATTTTTGCTACAGTTCTGGTATCCTTTTATGCATTAAATACACCATAAGAAAACATTAAAAACGTAAATGAAACCCTCATAAAATTAGCTATATAGGTCACATGCAATCTCTTAATTGTAATACTTGTGGGTCGGTTAGAAGACATTGATTATAATTAACTGAAAAAGTGTGTAATCAGAGAATCTAGATCCTCTCCAGTCCTTTTGGACTGAAGAGGCCTCCAGTTAATGGCCAAGATGGCCCTAGGAGAATCCAAGGGCCATCCTCATGCCACGTGTCCCACTTATTAAAATATATATTTTTTTTTAATTTTAAAAATAAATAAAAACTAAAATAATATGATAATATCTTTTTTTTTCTTTTTTTTTTTTTCTGTTTTTTTATAAGGCCATTGGGGTTGGCCGGACCACCCGCAAGGGCCTTATAAAAAAACTGAATATATATATATATATATATATATATATATATATATATAATTTTACTTTTTATTTATTTTTAAAATAAAAAAAAAATAATATTTTAATAGGTGGGACACGTGGCATGAGGATGACCCTAAGATTCTCCTAAGGCTATCCTGGCCATTAACTAGAGGCCTCTCCAGTCCTTTTGGACTGAAGAGGATCCTTTTCCGTAATCAAAAGCCCGTTACATTTAATAGAAATGAAAAATGTGATTAACATTAATTACATTTACTAAACTGGAATATAAGTCAAAGTGGTTGAGTTTTATGTACAATTAAAGGTTAAGAAACATTTAATAAACCGAAAGCAGGTTAAATTAATTGTTTTTACACCATAACAAAACATTAAAAACCTTAATGAAACCCTCATAAAATCAGCTATTTACAGGTCCCAGGAAAAAATAGCTTTAGAACCATCAAAAGCTTCTTATACGCCAACTCTTTTCTTTTCTTTTCTTCCTCTGTCTGAATTCTACTTCAGAATTACAAGAGTTATTTCCTTCCTTTTCTAGTTTCATTAACCATACATAGAGGTATCTTTTCTTTCTTTTATGATTGTACCGACCAGCCGTCTGCACACAACATACACTCATTATCTCTCCAAATAAGACATCAGGGGTTGAAATCTAGAACCTTTTACTCAAAATCTAGGCATGGTACTCTCTCTGGAACAAAAAGAATAAGAGTCTCATTGTTTCAGCAATAAAGCTTTTCAAAATAAATCAAGAACTAGTTGATGATTCCTATGACAAAAAGAAGGAATCAAAATCTAAGCAAAAAGAAAGTGATAACAGCATAAGTGAGCTCTTCTATCTTCTTTACTTACAATGACCATACAATTATATTATTAAATGAATTACTTGAAGCAAATAGAAAAGAGATAACAGTAGAACATTACCATGAATCCTCTCACAAGTTTCTAAATGCTAATTTTATACATAAGAAAGTATTATGTAACTCTGAGAGCAATCTGAACTTCCATAATTTTATCATTTATGCATGATTGTTCTTCATCCTTAGCTTTACGAATAAGGGTTTAGTCAAATTACAAAAATATTAACTACAACAATTTCTCTATCATCCTCATCACTCAGGTAGCTTTCATCAAAGTTTCAGATCAAGCTTCTTCATATTTTAGCACTTAACTATCAATAGAATTTACTATCCACAGAGACAGGGAAAATTTGTCAAAAAATTCCAATCATGAAAAGAATTAAAAATGTAAC
Source organism: Corylus avellana (assembly GCF_901000735.1). Taxonomy (NCBI): domain Eukaryota; kingdom Viridiplantae; phylum Streptophyta; class Magnoliopsida; order Fagales; family Betulaceae; genus Corylus; species Corylus avellana. The sequence goes on from NC_081546.1 coordinate 2,990,379, forward strand.
TTATGGTGCTTCTTTGAGCATGTCAGAGAAGCTTAATCCAATCTGACTTTCCTTGATAGTCATCTCAAAATGTGTGCACTTTTTCCGGGCCCATGGGTGAGACACTGTAATTTAATATTGAGTCCTGATACTCTGTAGTCTGGATGGATCAATTTGAGCCGTCAAGACACTTCTACTTCCCCAAATTGATAGGACGCTGGAAATGCTTGAGTGACAGAGTCCCCACACAGAGAATCAGAAATGAAGGCTTTATGCAGATCTAGACCTCCAAAAACATTGGTCAAGCCAACTTATTCATCCTGCTCTTAGCCAAATGGCCATTCAGGATTTGACTGCACTAATGAAACATTGGTCTAGCCAACTTTATCCTCTGTGGCATGCACAGAAAGGATTTTCAATGTTTGCTAGAGCAAGAATAGACATAAGAGCGCCTTTAGCACTCTTCGTCATGCAAAAAAGAATCAGTCTCAGCAACATAACCATATTCTTTCATTAGTGCAGTCAAATCCTTCAGAGTTGCATGGATTTCATCCGCACTGGTATGAGACGTATCCCCGGCAACAAATAAGTTCTTCTTTTGTCCCACTTCAATCCAGCTACATCCAGGCACTTTTCTAACTCCTTTTTCTTTCATTGCCCTCCTCAAAAAATTAACTCCATCCCAGTTTCCTGATGCAGCATATAAATTAGAAAGTAGCACATAGGATGAAGAATTTTGCGGATCTAACTCAATGAGTTCCTCAGCCGCCCGCTGCCCCCTTATGTGATCTCCATGTAATCTGCAAGCACCAAGTAAGGTGGCCCAAATCATAGCATCAGGTTTACATTTTAGTTTGTCAATGAATTCCTCCGCTTCTTTAAGGAAACCCCATCGGCCAAAAAGATCAACCATGCAGGCACAATGATCTACTCTGGGCTGGATGCCATAATAATTGACCATAGTGTCAAAGATCTGACGGCCTTCAGATACTCTCCCTGCATGACTACATGCAGTGAGAACACCAAGGAATGTGACATCATCAGGCATAACACACGTTTGCTTCATCTCATTAAATATCTTAAGTGCATATTCGGCATAACCATTTTTTGCTAACCCCACTATCATAGAGTTCCAAGAAATAACATCATTTTTACAACCCATTTCTTCAAAAACTTGAACAGAGCTTTTTACGTCCCCACATTTAGCATACATATCTACAAGGGCGCTACATGTTAACTCATCTAAGTCAAAACCAGTGTGGAAGATGAGGGAATGGATCTCCCTACCATCTATCAAAGAAGATAAGACAGCACAAACACGAAGGACACTAGCAAAAGTAGCCTGGTCTGGTAGGGCATTCTCGCTCCGCATTTCTCGATATAACTGCAAAGCCTCCTCACTGCAATCATTTTGAGTAAGTCCTGAAATGACAGCAGTCCATAACACTATGCTTTTTGGATTTGGAAACTCTGAGAAAAGAATATCCACATCTGCTTTTCTTTTGGATTTCAAGTACATGCCCAACAGGGAGACACGCAAGAAGTCACCACGATTCAAAAGGCCCCGCTTTACTGTAACGCAGTGGATTTGGACTCCTAGTGTTAGCATAAGTGGTCCATTACACGCATCTAAAAGGCTTACCAAAGTGATTTCAGTTGGATTCATTCCTGTAGCCTGCATCTTGCAAAACAAATCTATTGCTTCCTCTAAATTATTTTGAGCATACCCAGCAATCATAGCATTCATGGAGACCACGCTTCGCTCAGGCATGCAAGAGAAAACTTTGCATGCAGCCCCAATCACCCCACACTTCACATACATGTCAATAAGGGAGCTCGCAGCATAAACACTTGTTTCCAGACCAGATTTAACAGAAAGACAATGGACTTGTTTTCCTTGGTCAAGTGCTTGAACACTTGCACAAGCACTGAGTATACTGGCCAGGGACACCTCATCAGGGACGAGTCCACACAAATTCATTCTTCGGAACATGTAGAAAGCCTCATCCTCTTTCTCTTCCTGCACATACCCCACAATAATTGCATTCCAAGAGACATTGTCTTGATTGCTTATGAGCTCAAACTGCTTCCTCGCCTCTTTCAGATCCCCTGATTTAGCATACATATCAACCAATGCATTACCCACAAATAAATTTGATGACAGTCTGTTCTTGATAATAAAAGAATGCAATTGGCGGCCTGTTTCTAGATATTCCAAGCAAGCACATGCACTTAGAATGCTAGTGTAGGTAAAGTCATCAGGATGAAAGCCAGATCCTTTCATATTAGAGAATAATTCAATGACTTTATGGGCACACCCATTCTGTGCATAACCTGCAAGCATCGCATTCCACAAGACAACATTTTTCTCATCTAAAGCATCAAATACTTTCTTTGCAGGATCCAGATTCTCACACTTGGCGTACATATTAATCAAAGAGCTGCCCACATAGACATTAGAATCCAACCCCTGCTTAATTGCCTGAGCATGAACTAACAAACCATAATCTAGAGCCCCCAAACTGGCAATTGCACTTAAAACACTCCCAAGTGTAGATCTTGTGGATGTTACTCCAGCTTTCCTCATTTTTAGGAAAAATGTAAAAGCTTCCGCAACATAACCTTCCTTGGCATGCCCAGAAATCATCACATTCCATGCAATAACATTCGGATTGGGCATCTTGGCAAACAATTGACGTGCATCATCAAGCCTTCCAATTTTTACACACGCACTTATGACAGTCACAAAGGCCACCTGGTCTGGAGCACGGCCAACTTTCTGCATCTCCTCAAACACTTTGAGCCCCTCTTCAGGTAAACCAGCTTGAACGTAACCAGCAATCATGGCAGTCCAAGAAACTGTGCCTAAATCCTCAGCCCCATCAAATATTCTCCGAGCAACACTCACACGATTGCACTTGGCATACATATCAATTAGTGCACCTTCACAGAAAGAGCTTGACTCGAGCCCCGTCTTAACAACACTACAATGGACTTGCCTGCCATACTCAACATCCACCAATCTTGCACAAGCGGACAAAACGATTGCATGCGTGAACTCATTTGGCAATACCCCACGTTCCCTCAGTAACCCAAAAGACTTCACAATCTGTTCCAACCACCCCCGCCTCGAGTACAAGCAAAGAACCGAGTTCCAAGCCAATACGTCCCTCTTCTCCAGCCCGTTAAACGCCTTCTCAGCAAAGTCCACATTGCCACACTTGGCAATAGCGGTTCCTAGCGACCCTTTTGACCCGACAGGGCCGACACCAAGCTTTAGGCTCTGGGCATGGATAATTTTGCTGGTATTTGAAGCTTGAGCCCGTATTCGAGGCATTTCGTCGAACAGATTGTGGGTTTTGAATCGTTTGCATTGGTGTAAGCAAGCTTGCAAGAGATGGGAAGGCAGAAGGGCTTCTGGGTTTCGACCCAGTTGAGTGGCCTTGTTTGTACTCGTGGAGAACTTGTATAAGTGACGAAGAAGGGAGCGAGTGATTGAGAAGGGTAATGATCTGGAAGAAGGTCTGAGGCGCATTGACTCGGAGGCATTTGCGACATGACTCGGGTGGGTAAGTTAGTTAAGTAGTGCTTGTAGCCTTGTAGACGTGGTCTTTCTTACTTACAAACCTCTTTCTTTTCTTTTCTTTTCTTTTCTTTTTTCAATATGAAGAAGGGAAAATTACAACAACAACAACAAAAAAAAAAAAAAAAAAAAAAAATCAAAACAAAGAGTATGCAACCCTTATTACAAAATCTTTAGAACAACCGTGGAATAAAAACTTAGAACTATTGGGAATATGTCAAATAAATGATTTGGTCTATAAAGAGAACCAAAGCAGTTATACAAGACTGCTTTCAAATGCAATATTCTTAAAAATAACTACCAACAAAGTAATAGCTCGAGAAAGTGAAAAATAGCTCCACAACACCGAACACACACCGAGAAATGTTGAAACGGAACCTTTATAGAGAAGCTTCATCATAAGAGAGTCAAACACCACGCCACACTGAGCAAAACCCCAACAAACACAAGGCGGAGTAAAATGGTCTCCACAGTAAAATTAAGAAGAAGAAAAAAAAAATCTTAATATCAAACCACTTCTTGTGCCTTTTATATTTTTGATATTAAGATTTTAGTTTTTTATTTTGTGAATTTGAGACGGGAATTTCCAATCATTTTAAATTCAATATCTCCCTTCATTTTTTGTTCTTCGAATAACTACTAATAATATAAAAATACAATTATGCTCTCCTAAAAAAAAAAAAAAAAAAAGAAGTTGGCTTATCCCGAATAAGTGTGAGTGTGACTAGGTATCCAACCACCGTGGTAGTGGTGGTTGAGGTTGAGCTCTCACTCAACCATAACGGTGAGAGCCCAACTACAGCAACTCGATAAGAGCCTAGCCACTACAATTGAGTTATGCTCGGTGGCTAGGAATGACCCAGCATCCTTTCTTATCTTTTCTTTTTTCTTCAATTTTTTATTGGAGAAACATAACTATATTTTTCTTAGCATTTTCTTTATTTATTTAACAAAAAAATCGAATGAGATGTCGAATTTAAAATGATTGTAAACTCGGATCTCAAATTTATAAAATTAAAATTAGGATATTTATGTCAAAAAACTCGGCTTTATTTGTTAAAGCTTTTTTCTTCTCCCTTTTAATTTATTTTTTCAAAACAAAACTATTAACAAATAACTTAAAAGACAACGTTCAAGACTGTTTTTATATTTATGTCGCATCAATTTTTTTTTTTTTTTTCAAATAGTAAATAAAATGCGTAGTCTAAAAAGCATTCACAGACCGCTCGGTAAAAGAACACGTATACTTCATATTAGATTGTTAATGTGGAGTAGGCATTTAGATTGTGTTGGGTCATAACCTCATGAGGGTTGTAATATTTCATGCCAGGGAAGTGTGTTATTGGCTCCTCAAAACATTTAGGTTGTCTGGATTTTTGTACTATTCAGGCAGGAATCTTGGCATGATCGAATTTTCTACTTATTATTGTGGCAGTGTCTGTTGAGACATGCAAGAGGTTGCCTATCTTTTGCTTTTGGGCAAACAATAAAAACAAAGAAAAGGAAACAACAGTTGCAATGTTTCCTGCAGGAAAAATTCAAAGTATAATGATTAACTAACCCTAGGCGAAAGTCTCAGATTTACACCTCTCAGCCCTTATTTTATATTGATCTTGATTCTTGAAGTAGTTTTGAAGTCATTTTTAAAATTTGAATAGTTTATCCAGACTAATCTGGGTATACAATTCTCTCACTACCACAGCATAGAAATCCAAGCAGCCTAATAGCCTTGTAAGCATAATTGGCTTCCCAAGTGAATTCTGCAGTACAACTTGTTCAACATGCCTACCTGAAATCATCCCTGATTTTTATTTTATTAAAATTGATCTAGTGCTATGCATTTCAGCTGAACTTTGAATTTTGTTTGATAATAATTTGAATCAACTCAATCAATGTTAAAAGTTCTTTTCATCTCCATCAATGCAAGTTGCAACGCAAATGAAATGTGTTGGATGGAAGTCCATCCATTGAAAAAGGGAATGCAGAAAAGTCCTGTTCTTGATGATGTTTTGATTCTATCCTTTTCTCCAAATACAATTGCAATTGTTACTATTTTTCATTATTACCACTGAAAGACCAATTCTATTTTAATGCCTTTGAGTGAGACATTTCTGAATCATGAAACAAATTGAAACTAGTGATCACATTGTAAATGAAAGGTAAAACCTTCTTAATCATCAATTGAAGGTCGTGTTGTGTTCGGCAATCTCCTGCCATGGACAAATGAACTGAATAGATGCAATGCTCTTGATGGCTGTGCATAGGGTACCATGTGTGCAGCACCCCTTACTGTGGCAAAAGTTAACAAATTGCCATACTCAGTCGCCCAACCACCCACCTATTCCAAAATATAAACAAAATACATCAGCAAATTGTGATCAACATAGATGCAAACACAACAAGTACAAACTTGCTATATTGCAATGCATAAGTACCTGGCCTTTGTGAAACCAAGCTGCATATGGTACTGTAATCTTGAGATTCATATCATGAGCCAGTTCTCGGATGAGTGTCCGTGAGCCAAGCAGCGGCACAACAGAATCTTGATCCCCACTACAATGGTTTGAACAATAATGTTAGATGTAGCAATTAAGTCATCACTCAAACTGTGCTACCTTAAAATCAGCCTATCTGTTGGTGTTTCTTTCTGAAGTACCTGAAAACCCAAACTGGAATACGATTTTGGATTATTCTTTTGAGCAAGGGAAGAATGTCAATGTTACCATCAGTATCACTGTAATTCAGAACACTGCATCAATGAAAAAAAGGGCAAATATCAGTTATACCACCATGTCTGCAAGTTGCAAAAACTCATGACAAACTGCAATTGGGTTAGAGGGGACTTTTTTCAAAACTTTTGGGATGTCAAGAAGATTTTTCCACACTATGGGGAATATTTTCAAAAGTTTTTCATATGAAGCAAACTGCATGCTTTACTTACCCACTGCACATAGACCAGTTGTAAGGTAATTTGGTACGATTTGCATGAAGAGCTCTCTGAACTTCAGGAAGATTGAAATAGAAGCGTCTTTCAAGGCTCATACACACATCAACCCCAACACTTATCTTAGTAGCCTGCAGAAAAGGTTGCAATAGGAGAATTGGACAATGAAAGGATACAATAGCAGGAAAATTGTAAAAAGGAAAAAGAAGTAAATAAATAAGTACCAATTTCCGCAATCTCAGCTCTTGCTCTACTATAGATGGATAACAGACATCAAGGATCACATCATAATTGTTTATGTAATTACCAACAATGCCGTTTGCTTCATTTATGGCATGGTCGCATGATTCTGTCACATTGTGAGGACTTGCAAAGGTATAGTCATTAAAATCACATTCATTCATGATGGCAAGGCCAATTTCATCAGAAATCATTCCATGTGACCAAAAGAATTCGTAGGTTGCTGGAACATCCCGATCAAGTCTTAAAAGTGGATTCCCAATCTAAACACAGAAAAACAGGTGAACAGATTAGATGATTTGTACAGCACTAGCAAGATACCAAACAAAATTTCAATTGAAATTATGTGATGAAGAATTTCCAGGAGCTATCAATTAAAATGCTTAATGTTCTCTTACAGCAACCCCTTTGATATTGAACTTGAAACCAGTTGAATGTGCATTATGGTCCAGTAGAGCAATAGCCAGTTGTGGTATGTAATGCCCTACAGAAAGACATTTAAACATATAAGGAACCACATAGATAACAAATAAAGTATGAAGGGAAAAGAATGCAAAAACAGGGAATATTGAAATGTGTTTGGAGAGTCTTTTCTCCTTTTAAACATTGAAATACATTTTTCAAAAAACATAAGCTATCAAATCAAACACTATTCAAAGTACAAAACACAAAACACTATTCAAAAAACGAAACACAAAACTTTTTTTAGAAAATTTCACACCTTTTCTATAGGAATATTTTGAGAAACACATGCTTATTTTTTTAGGTATGGAAGCTGACTTGTTACATTTAAAAAATATATATTAACAAAATAGAGAGGTGCCCGCGCAGCCACCTTCAACAGAGGAGAGGGGGAGGTCATATGGCCACCGCAGCAAGATACAAGTGGCCGAGCAGCCACCCTTGATTTTTTTTTTTTTGGTTTTTTTATTTTAATGGTTTGATAAAACACAAAGTCTAGGAAGTATACCAAACAATTTTCCATGTACCCCACAGACAACTCTTTTCAAATGTGAACCCACCGAAAACAATTCTCAATTTTCACCTCTTCAAAACTCTTTTCAAAACACAATACAAAAACGTACTTTTCAATTACTTTACCAAACATAAAGAAATGGTTCAATAAGTTAAACTATTGAACAAGGCAGAATAAGACTTCAAGTCCCTTCAAGAACAAAAACAATTGATTTTCCATGCGCTCACGTATTTTACAAATTGACAATCAGAAGCTCCAGAAACACTGGTTCCTGTTCTTTTTTTTCTTTTTCTTTTTTAACTCGATATATATATCTTGTACTATTCTACTACTCGAGTCACATGAACATAATACGGTTCATGCATGAAACTTTGATTACAGTTTGTCAGACCTGCATAGCTTTCTCCAGTGAGAAAAAGTTCTCTGGATTTGAAATCTGGAAACTTCTCGTACCATTTCAACAAAAAGACATGCATATCCCTAGCTGCAAAAAATTAGAAACAAATCAGAGTGGAATAGATTTTCAGAAGCCAACATTTCTGGAGTCGAAAGAATATGGTGTGAGCTATTCTCTTTACCAGTGGAGGCATCTCCACATGTATAATCTGAACTTGTGTTTGAGTATGACCATCCTACTCCAGCAGGAGACTCAACAAAGAGGAGATTCGATGCTACAAAATGAAAAGAATAGGATTGTGTTCGATGGGATATGCATTATTAATTATGAGAATCTAAAAATTAAAATGAAGAAAAAGCTAAATAAAACAAAATTCCATATCAGATGTGGCAATGGCATACCTTTATTCCATGACATTGAATTTCTTCGAAGGCCTCGGCCATCACCTGTAGGATAAAATGGACCCAACTCTGTAAAGGCACCTCCACCAAGAGAGGAACAACCTGGACCTGAAAACACAAAGTTTTTGTCAACAGTTTGGTGTCTAAGAGCCTCACACCAATGGAAGATAGTCATGTAAACTCATGAATTTAGTTGAGTATTTATAAAATTTACACCCTTCTCACTGCTAAAACTAGCACAAGAAACAGGAAACAGTAATTCAGAAGTAAAGTTTCATGTCATCCTCTAGATCACAAAGCATGTAGGAACAATCAAGAGTTGCTAAATGCCTAAATCTAAAGACAGTTTTTTTTTATTATTATTCATACAAGTTTCAATTGTTTATTTTTTTGTATTTGGAGAGATGAAAGTGCATGTTGTAAGAGTCCAAGTTTTCTATTCTTTTTGTACAGCTATATAAAATACTTCGATTCACCTTCTCAAGAATTCAGCAGTACGTTATTTCATACTTCAAAGAAACTACAAACTAAACTAACAGGAGACCAAAAAGTTACGCACCTAATTATTTGGATAAAGCAAAAAATGCACCCCGGATGAAAAGAACAGCGCTATAATTACCTCAAAACGCCAAAAAAACAAAATAAAACAATTGCACAGGGAAGAACAAAATGAACACTTGAAAAGGAAAAGAGAGAGAGAAACAACTTTCCACATAGGAAGAGAAAGTAAGCAAAAGATCCAGAAAGAAGTACAATGAAATAACATCTCCAAGTTTTATGAAAAGAAACAAAGTAGAAGGAACCAAATCAAACTAGACTCTAGACAGAACCGTCCTCACAAAAACTAAAATGCAGCTAAATAACATCACATCGTGAAAATGCTTTTGAAAAAAAAAAAAAAAAGATTCCCACTTTTTCACATATGATCAGCATTCAGCAGGTACAACAAAGAAACATGGGAAGTGGGAACCAACCAACCTCCATTGAGCCAGAGGGAGAGGGGCTTCTTGTCAGCTTCTTTGTCTGCCTCGACAAAATAGTAAAACAAGCTCCTCCCAGCCTTGACATCCACATCAACATACCCAGCATACTGCCTGAACTGGACCGTAGGCTGTCCAGGCAGCCTCACGACCAGATCCTCGACCGGGTAACCTTGCACACCAATACCCAACAACCACACAACCAAAATCCCAACAAACCAACCCCTACCCATCTCAGGAAATCACAAGATCCTCACAGAAAACCCACCCCCTTTATCCATTCCCCACAGAATGTCATGGTCCCTCTATAAAAATATATCACACCAAAGGAGTGTTTCCAAAAAAGTGTGTATCTTTTTTGCTATAACAAATTCAAAATTCGTTATACTTTATCCAAAAAGAATAGATCTGTTGTTGCACGTGAATCTTGGGCTGCCCTTCAACAAAAGGACTCCTATATATATATATAAATTCAAACTTTAGGATTATCCATATGCAGACAGCTCCAATGAAGGAGCTAGAAAAAGACTTGCAGCCTGCAGGCTACAGCTGGGGCAGTAATTTTCGGTCTCATCTGAAAAATCTTGGCTGTTAAAAGAGGATGAGAGAGAGACGTTGGGAAGTAGCATGCTCTAGTGGGATGGATTTGGCGTATCCCGAAGTTGATGAAGATACCAACTAGATTGGACTGGGCAGTCAATAAAGGCAAAACTCAAAGGTATCTTCTTTTGGCTTGCTATAGCCGCTTCCTGTAGTGTAGTATGAAAGAATCATATATTATATATTACTGTACTGTATAGTTTATTTATATGGTATTTTCTTAATTGCTCGCAGTTAGACATGAACCAATGAATGAAAGAGGAAGCAAAATTGTTTACTCTTTTACCATCAAAAGACGTCAAATTGGCCGCCCTTTATCTTTTTCAAGGAAAGACCGCCATTAAATTCCAACAGTTTGCTGTGTCACTCTCGTCCCAGCAGCTAACTTTACTGGAGCCCCACCATACACTTTAGTTTTGTCAAACAAGACAATGCAAGTTGGCCGTGACTCATGACTCGTGAATCATACTATGGAAATGGGGATCAAAAAGGGAACTTTTAGAATTTTGAATAGCAATGTTTTTAATAATTATGCATTGAACAATGAAAATGGCCCAATTGGGGGACTCTATTTCGCCATTTTTGTGGACCACGCCTTGTGACGAATGGAGGGTCAGCGTGACGTAAAGTGATGAAGATTGAAAACCTATGGCTATGGGTAGTTTTTTTTTTTTTTTTAAAGGAAAACAAAAAAAAATGTAAAATCAAGTTGGTGCGGTTAATTTTAAAAGTGAATTAAATTTACTCCCCACTTTAAGATTTCATTTAAATTTTTGACCAAAATTTGCCAGAATAATAATACCATACGTCCACTGTACTAAAAAAAATATAAAAAGGTTTTTGAAAAGCTAGTTCAATCAGTTGAGAATCACATTTCATAAAGCAGAAATTATTAATTCGAATTTCCTTCTCCATATCCCTCCCCTTGTATGTCAAAAAAATATAATAATAAATTCTAGTATGTAGTAGGATTATACCAAATTGGTCGGAGGGATAGCCAGTTTATGGTTAGAATTTCTTCTTAAAAATTTTATTGCAATAAATGAGACAGTGTTCCACTAATAAAAATAATAATAAAATATTATTTAAGATTTTTTAAAAAAAAAATAAAAAATGGTGGTTGGCACCCATCTTGGCCACCGGCCGCCCCATTTTAGTTAGGGGGTGGCTTAATGGCCGGTCATGGGTGACCATAGGAGGTGGTTCAGCCACCCCCATCTTGTAAAAGGGGGTGGCCAAACCACCCCCTAGAGCCTTGGGGTGGCTCGTACACCCCCTTTGGGCCTAGGAGGTGGTTTGGCCACCCCAAGGGCCAAGTCAAAAATAAAAGAAAAATTAATGGGTTGGCCTTTGGGCATAGCTCGGGCACCCCTCCTTTCGCAAGGTGGGGCTGGTTCGGCCATAGGTCATAGGGGTAGTTCGGCCACCCCTGGTCAAGCCACCCCCTAGTTAAAATGCAGATGGCCGGCCACCCCCTTATGGCCAAGATGCCACCCCTTATTTTTTTTATTAATTTATTTTTTTTAAAAAAAAAATCTTAAATAATATTTTATTACTATTTTTATTAGTTGGACAAGTATCCTATTTGTGACCCTAAAATTTCTGAGAATTTTGGAGTAATTACACAATACTTTCTATCAAAATTTCAAACGAGAGTTTAGAATTTTAGAAGCTTATTGTAAAATGAAACAACCATGAAAACTGATTTTTTTTTTTTAAAACAAAAAATCATTCTTTCTACTTTCACATAAAAAATTTCAAAATTAAATCTCAATCATTGAAAAACTTTACAACATATATGGCAATTTTTTTGAAAAAAAAATATAGATTTAACTCCCACAGCTAAAATTTTGGTTTTAGACTTTTAGGCACCGCAATGTTCGAAAATGATAAAATTAGCATTACCAGCTGGAATCGATTCTGATTTAGTCGCTCCGGGTTAAAATTAAAATTCTGGATTAAATATGATGGAAGAATTCCCAACACTATGTCATTTTGGCAAGGTTAATGATGCATGTTTCGTAATACGTCTTAGAAGTAAAATCAAAAATCACGGTTCTACTTTTTTTGGTCAATATGGGGGTGGCTAGCAAATACATATTTATTATTATTTTTTTAAAATCTTAAAATAATATTTTATAATTGGCCATTAATTAGGACAAATTCCATTTATTGGCTAAAATTTATAAAGAAATCTTAATTCGTGAGCTGGGATCTTCACCAAGTCAGTTCAATTCAATAATTTAGGGGATAATACACAAACCCCACTTCGGGTCGAAATTTCAAACAAAAGAGTTTAGAATAAAAAGGTTATTTCTCATTTATGCTTTAAGAGCTTTTGTAAAATGAAATAATAAATGAGAGACCCATTTTTTTTTTTTTTTTTAATTTTACAAAAAACAATAAAATGAAAGATTTGGAAAGTTTAGGTGCCGTAAAAATAAAAAAAAAAAAAAAAAAAAAAACCTACTTGCAACCATCCAAATTTAACCTCATTCTTTCTCTTTCACATAAAAAAATTTGAAATTAAATCTCAATCATTGATTTTATGCCTGCTCCCACGCGTGCACCAAATGTTCCACTGGCTCAACTGCAAAAAGCTTTTGATTCCTTGAGATTATTATGGCTCTAAAGACGGTGTAAAGAGATCCTATTCCCCTCAGGATCTGGCTTGCATGCGGTAGTGGAAAACTACCGCATGCAAGCCAGATCCATTCCGTCATTAACAATGCCAATGGGAATACATAGACTTGATTCCCTGTATTTGAAATCATGACCAAAATTTTATTTGCATCGGTAAGATGTAACAACTTGATTGCACTTAATTAATTGCGTCCAACCTTGAGAAGCACATGTTTTAAGGTGACTTTTAACTTCAATTGTTGAGTTCACTTCTGAAATTTCTTCAACAGGAACACTGTGGTAGACCGAGAAAGATCTAGCTTACATGTTGTTATTAAAGCAACGGTCAAGATTAAATCTCTCAAAATCTTTCTTTATTTTCTCTCTCTTATATTAAAAGCTTATAAAAGTAAGTCAACTTTAAGATTCAATCTTAACCGTTGCTTACACTAAAACATACATGCTATTATTTTAAGCTAGACCCGACTGAGAAAACAAACTACCTTTCTCATTATATCACCATGCTTTTTATGTTGAAAAATATGTGAAGCCTATAAATGTCAAGGAGTGGCCCACTAATGTGAAGAAAATGTGAACATTTGTGGACCAATTTTAACGACTAAGATTAAGGCTAATCCAATAAATGATTAGTCTTTAAGATTGGTCTACTCATGTAAACATCAGTAGACCAATCTTAAAGACTAAGAAAATGCAAACAAGTGCCGATCATTCCAATAAATGACTAATCTTTAAGATTGGTCCACTAATATAAAACATTAGTGAACTAATCTTAAAGATTAAAAAAATGCAAAGAAGTGCCACCCTCATAGGGCCATGAACAGACATGTTAGAATACCTATTCATTTTCCTAATAGAATACTTATTTCCCAAACCAAACTGGGGCCTAAGACTAGTTATTTATTCCAATAATTAAAATGACAAATAAATGATGTGCCAACATTGATACCATCTAAACCTTAGAAAGAGTTTAATTAGTATAAGAGAATCCTAAGTAAGAAAAACAAATCCATGTTCTAGAAGAAAAAAAAATTGGCAATAAAAAAGGAAAAACGAACAAACTTCAAATTCCAAAATTATTATGATTATTTTGGACTTTATGTGAGAATCATTTATAGATGCTTTGGAATAATTTGATCATCAAGATTCAAGGCCCAACTCTTGGGTAAACAGGGGCTCGGGAAATTGGTCTGCTATTATGGTTTTGGTAGAAAAACCACAGCTAAGCCTAACAAGCAGTGAAAACGATAACAATGACAAGAATAATAAACTAATTAATAAAAAGAAACGTAAAGCATGGGCAACATATGAGTTTCTTCTCTTGTAAGGCCATAAATGGCATAAGCAAAATGATACAAATTCTGAAAAAAATAGATTAGGATAAGAATCCAAGGAAGATCTTCTACAAATAGTGCACATCATTTGGCTTTTCTGTCCTGGCTCCTCCCAACCTCACATTCAAAGTCAAACACATATCGATAGTAGGGGGGAATGAATCAAGGACCAAAAAGATATATTATGATGAGTAAAGAAATAATACTTTCAGTCAAAAAGGAAGTGGAAACCATTATGGGTTCCATAAGCATAAATGTGGTAATTAATCATTCCACAAAGAACAGAAAACAAAGTAATGCTACATCTGAAATATCATAATCACAGTTTAATCAACCATTTCAATGTGAAGTCCAATTTGTCTAGCAAGATTCAAAAGCTACAAATGAATCAAGATAATGTAATTCTTGAATCTTCTCTTTTTTTTTAAAAAAAAAAAAAAAAAAACATTTTGACATCAATGATCATAACATGCCCTGTCACTGTGCTGTGAAGCTGTCACACCTCTGAGATCAACAGATATTTGATCGAAACTGATATTTAAGCAGCTAACAGCTTTTTTTAAAAAAAAAACTATTATATAAATACATATATCCATCCTGTTTCCTCACAATGGCACATGCACTAATGACTAATTATGATATATTTCAAATAGAAGCTTAAGTTGGTAAACATTATAATCAGGGTGGATTCGTGACGTTTGTGGGGCATCATGGAGTATAGAGTCGATACAAAGGGCCAAGTGGCTGACCACAAATTTTTAAATCTGGTATGCACAGAGGAGGGGCTGACAACCAATTATTTCCAAAGAAGAAAAAGTTACAGAGCATGGGATACTAGTATTATTAGAAGCCATATAAAGTATCAACCAGTTTGTGGTCCACTGGCTCCCAAACATTCAACTTCTTGGTAATTCAGAGATTCATCTATGTTTTGGCAATTTAACAAACACCACCAAAAAGAGGAGGAAAATCACCAAAGAGCAGAATGGTATACAAAAAATGAACTACATTGTTCATTAAATTGGTAATTTGGTTTCTAGCTCAGCCAAATGGATCTCAGGCTTTTTATGACATCCACAAAATGCATTTAATTCCATGACTATAAAATATGAAAATATATATATATATTTGGTTTTAGCAATAAAGAACTTGAAAGCTTAATCTTAAATTGTGAGAGAGAACACTCATGCAATTACAAGCAAAAAATAATTCAATTTTATAGACCACAAGTCCTACAATGATCAACAGAAACTAACAAAAAGGTACCAGACAAAAATAAGAGTTCTCTAGATATCTTATGACCAAATTGTGTCACAAGTAACAGCAACCTCATCGCTGCCATAACAGTCAAAAGTATTACAACCCTCACATTCTAAGAGAGAATGAAAGAGAGAGACACATAAGGCTTGATGACAAACATGTATCCAGAACACATGAATATACTTTGCCCCCAAGATTTAAGTTGGAGCAATTGGATGTTAAAAGTAAGGAGAAAGAAGGGATTTTAAATTTATGCAGTTCTCTGAGCATCAGAAGCACATTGAGCTACATGTAATTCAATGTATCTCATTAAACTCAATTAAATTAACTACATGAACTCGTAAGGAAAAAAGGGTAAATCCAATCAACACCAAAAGATAAATTACAAATAAAAAGATATATGCACCTAGACAGCAAACCTAAGAAGAAAACTGAACCTTTTGAGACAATTAGAAAAAAGCATCATGAATGAAACATTAAAATCTTCCAATTGCATGGTAACCACAAATATGTAACCCTACTCCAAATAGATAATTTTCATAAATGAATAAAATAAATAAAAGAAAGAAAGAAAGAAAGAAGAAAATGCAGTCCTATGATTGTTTAATAGTTTGTTACTAACTTCTTTCTTCTTTTTAAGATCAAGTTAAGTTTAAAAAGAAATGACTTGAAATAAGATGTATTTGCCGTTTGTGAGAACCTTCTGCATCAGCAAACCTATGCAGTAAATGTGCATGCGATAAAAATAATTGTACCAGTAGGAAATCTTGCTTGTTCAATCACAACTCCCATCGGAATTTGTGTCATAAAGCAGCGAGCCCAGACTTGACGCAAAAAAATAAGATGAACCTCCATGCTAAGCCAAAAGATTGAGGCAAACATGCATCTCTGCAATCAGATTATGAGGTTAACTGGAATAAATACAAATGCTACCACAATTAACTTATTCAATTTATGTAGCCAGACAAATCAAATGTGTCCAATTTACCATCAAGGGTGGTGGTTCAATGGCCTAAGGAAATTTCAAAGTGGTCAGGGCATGTACTAAGGTGTGAGCTCGAATTTCCGCAATGGAGAATTCCCACATATGCCTGATTGGTACCCTGGTGGGTGGGGCTAGGTTAGGCTATGGCTTAGTCGGACTTGAATGAGCACTTGCGGTTCTCACTGTCTAGGCCCTTTCTATGCGGCTCCCAGCGGATAGGTGCTACTATGGTCACGCCCAGGTAGGATAGCCACAATTAGTCTCTCCGGCCTACCTTTTTTGCTAAAAAAAAAAAAAAAAGTGTCCAATTTGGTCCAGGCACCTCATTAAAAAACTGAGCCTTCACCTCTCACCTTGCATGCGGCTATTGAATATAGCCACTCAAGATAGAGATTATACATGCATAAAAAGAACTAGAAAAAACTACAATTTCCAACACTGTAGTCATGCCTTGATTTCTAGCTAGTGGAAAAGATAACAGGCCCAACTTACTCATAGAATACTTTCAAAATAGCTCCCAAACTCTCGCTGAAATTGCAGCGAAACTTACACCATCCACATGGGTTTGAAAAACAAACTTTCAAACTCAAAGCCACTGTATAACATGGCACCCACGCTTCACTTGAGTACAAATTCATAGAGCAAGATCATACAAACTTTCTACTTCTTCAAACCTCTATGGTATCAAGCCCCTACCTACTACTAACTTTTCCTTGGAGTACGCAAGGAATGAAGAAAGTGTTTCAAGCTCAAAGGAGAGTTATCTAGGAGAAAACCTCTTCAAACATTGAGCCAGATGGCCTCTTCAAACCATAGCCTTCACATCTCCTTCTATTTCTTTCTTCCTTTTTCTTTTCAGTTTTCTCCACACAGATAATCAAAATTCAGAAGAAATAAACAGAATTTATTAATATATTTGCAGTAAAACAAGAAGTAAATCAGTATATCTGCAGTAATAACAATTTGCAACTCAATAACAATTGAGAAAGATGATTTCAATAGTATACATTCATTTATCTACAATGCTGTGTATACTGTGGTGTTTCCTAGAGAGGCACATAAATTTGAGAAAGAAAGTAATAAAAAACAGAAAAACAGAGCAATTAAATATCAGAATACAACCAGACTAAATGTAAAGAATTAGAATTCATAAGAAACAAACAGAATTTATTAATATGGTTGCAGCAATACAACGAGTTAATTAGTATATATGCAGTAATATAACAATTTGCAACTCATTATTTTGGAGATAGAACTGTTTTCAGTGATGACAAATTGAGAAAGATGACTTTTTTAACAATATACATTTATTTATCTACAATGTTATATCTATGTATACTTGTAGAGTATTCTGGAGAGGCAAATGATTTGAAGAGAGAAAGTAGTGAAAAACAAAACAATTAAATATCTGAATACAACCGGACTAAACATAAAGAATCAAATGGTGTGTTCAAACGCCACTCCCTTTGCTTTTTGTTAAGTGGTCTTCCTTTCCCCGCTTTTTCTCTATTTATCTTCACGTCCGCTAAACCCCAAGTGCAACATTTACTTTCCATGTCAAAAGAAACAAGCCTGAAGACACCATCATTTTCGGACAATGGACCGGTTGCTGCAACCTCATTGACATATTTCACATACAAAGGCCGATCCTTGAACCGATCCAGCTCATCTGGAATCCGAACTACCCTTTCAACACCAGGAGATGACACCTGAGAGGCAATGGATAACTTCAGATCCAAAAGGTAAAAAGAATGCAGACATAACCATCATTCAAATTTTTACTTCTTAAGCTTTAGCTATCGCTTATTAACGGTAACGTGCCAACTTATTCAGCTTTTTAAATGAGAGCAACCGACTATGTCTAGAACCCATCGGGCTTAACTTAAAAAATAAAAATTATAGCCACAAAATGCATATGAGCTCATCCCGTCACTTTAAGCCGTCATTGGCCTACATGTCACAGACAAGCCTACATGTCAAGGACAGACACAGCTTTGCACATCTGCGCCTGTAACTTTTATTTAAGGTTTTCACTCTGCAGAGGTATGTCTCCCCACCAAAAACCAAAACTTAAAAGTAAAAAATAACTAGGAAAAGATACCTCCAAAGAGACACTCTCAGGTATAGATTTACTGAGTTCTGCTTCAGCCAAACGTGCTCTATAGGTTGCAGAGAAAGCTTCAATATCTTCCATACTGGGGGAACCAGACCTGTAAAATATCACTCCAAATTAAAGTTCAAGAAGCATTCATTATTAAGCAAAAGCTTATCAATTTATGGGGAAAAAAAAAAGTTAACTGGAAAAATGTGATCACAGAGTAATAATTTATTTTTCTCCTCAAGTACTCATGAGAACAATATTAATACAAATAGAAGAAAAAAACTACAACAAATAAAAGTTAACAGGAAAATGTTAATTTACCCTACCAATCTATTATTAGGGTTGCAATGCCCCCTTCGTTAAGAGTTTCTACTAAATCCTAATGGGTATAATGGACATTTTTGCGTGGAAAAAAAAAGAAGAAATATTCAGTAAAAAGGCCAAAATTAAAAAAATAAATAATAAATCAATTTAATTTTTTTTTTTATTTTTTTATAAAAAGGAACAGAACTAAAAGGAAGCAAAAAAAATCCAGAAAAAATGAAAAATAGGCAAAAACATTCAGGAAAAAGCAAAAAACAAAAAACAAAAAAATAAGAAAAGCCATGGCCGACCGATAGCTAGCCATGGGTCGCAGCAGACTCACGGTTTAATTGTAATTTAAAAAAATTTCAAGGGGTATAATGATTATTTTCGCATCACGTGTGGGTCACATGAAAATTGTTAGCGGAGGGGGACATTACAACACCAATGGTAGATTGGTAGGGTACATTAACAAATTTGGTAGATTTGGGGGGACATGCAAATTGATCGGTAGATTAAGGGGGCTAGATGTAGTTTTTTCATTATTAAACAATAGGAGTAATGTGAAGGAAAGAATAGGTAGAATTTCTCAGGCAACGTGCGAATACACACGGATGAGAAAAAAGAGTTTCCAGGGATCCATTGAACTCAGATATCACCACAATTTTCACGAAAACTTCGTACCATCAACTTTAATTTGGTAAAAACAGGATCTATATTAAACCTTAAGAGTTTTGTTCAGAGATATAGACGTTATGGACTCAGCTATAGTCAAATCCAACATTGCAGAGAGATGGTCAGGATTGATGGCTGGGATCTTTCAAGACAGCATTCGCATAAACAGAAAAGGATGATAGTAGACTTATCTAGACAGATCTTCAGAATAAAAAATACTGTCATTGTTCCCACACAAAGCTCCCCTCTAAACAGCCATAATTGATCAAGCTTGATATGATCTCCTTGAAACTTAAGATCGAAAACTAATGAATCAAATAACACAACTGCCACTTTCTTAAAGATGCCAAAGGGTGAAAATGAGAAAACATTCAAGGATAACTTAGTCCAGACAATCATTGCAATTTGAATATGTCAAGATATGCTCACCTCTCACTTCTACCACATCGAAAAGAAATACTAACTAAAATAAAGCATCCTAGAGAGGACCTGGCAAGAAAACTGTTTTTTCTCATAGATAGTGTCCATAGGTTCTTACTTATTTGAGAGCTTCTCGATGCGCACTTGAATGGTGCAGTTTAACATTGTTTTAAAGGCATATATTTTCAAGTCACCATCGAAGGATAGCGAAACCCCTTCAGCTATTCTTAATGCTTCTTTATCCCACCAAGTCCCAGCAAGGGAAATACCACCTCCTCCACCTCCATCTCCGACCTTCAGAAAATGCGCAAAATTATTTTTCCATAAGTCATCAACTTCGTCACACAACTATAAAAGGGTAATAATAACTTATACACCAAAACTTACATAGACTTCAGCATTATTTGCCACACAATCGTCTTCAAAATAATCATCACCATCATCCACTACTGCCTCTACACAATCAAGGATTTCATTCAGACATGACTTCACCATTTTGACGTTTACAAGCAATTATCTAATATCAAGAAATGATGGGGAAACATGAAAGGTACTATTCTACTTGGGACTAAGTACAAATACATTGAAACATAGTCATTGAGCTTTTGTCTCAAACCCACAATATAGATTGACAACACATAACTATCGACGCAGCACATGTACAAATTAGGATGGCCATTCCATATCATACATAGAAGGCTCTATTTGGTATCTAAGAAAATTGAAATGCATAATATGTATTTATATATAAAGGGAGAGAGAGCAAATGGGCCTTTACCATCTTCAAAGTCATCAAAGACAGCCTCGTCCTCTTCATCGTCCGATGACACTTCTTCAACAATGGTTGGTTTGAGAACTGGCTCGGCTTCTGGGTTTCTCTTCCGGGCGAGGACTATATGGGACCTGTTGGGGATATTAGGAAATGGGTATGTCCAATATGTGAAGGAGAACCTGTGGTGTGGTGGCCTGTAGAAGCAGCTACTCACGGTGACTATTGGAGGAATTGAAACCGCAGAGGCTCTCAGATTCCCTGATGTTATCAATTCCATTTTTTCGGTTATGGGAAATTGAAAACTGTGTTCGTCAATGTTAGGGTTCGGAGTAAAGGCCAAATTTGGATGAGAAAGTGAGAGCAAATCTCAGGAATTGGAGGGGAGAGAGAGAGAGCAGCTGAGGCCTGCTCCAATCCGTAGAACCGACGTCGTTTGAGTTCATCCCTTTTTTTCGTTTTTATTAATTTTCCTTTTTTGGTGGTGGGGGAATTGGGTTCGTTCTTCAATGGGTTTTGTTATTTGTGGAATACAGAGCCTGCCCATTCCACCGAGTCCTTCAATGGTTTTGTTCGTTTATTACTGAATTAGAACTTTTTAGAAGTATACATGATACCGCAGTTCAATTTTCTTGGAGTCTAGCAAACATGGTTTATACTGGCTCCTTTTGTTGTCGTCCTGCCAAAATATAAGTAGACGTTGAAATTGTAGCTTATAATTACCAAAATGGAAAGCTTTTGAATAATCACCACACACTCCACTAATCAAAACTATCTAATTCCCAGTCCAGTAGGATGGCCGCTATCAGAAGTAGCGGCCATTATCAGAAGGATGGCCGCTACTTCTTATATTAATGAAAACTGAGCAAATGGTTTGAGACTCAAGTATTGAAGGTGCACAAAACTCTGCCACCCAGATGGACAAACCTGTATAAAATCTATTTGAAAAGAATGGTACAAATTGAAGTACATGAAAGGCATTAACCTGGGTCCATCAAGATATTTGAGAAGAAACAAGTAGAAGTAGAAGAAGATATTCCTTTATGATATTTGTAAGGAGACAATGTGTTGAACTGTGTCATCTAAATAACTTATGAAGTATGAAGAAAAAGAACCAAGTCACAAAGAAGAGAGGGATTTGGTAGTAATTGCAGGTGGTGCTGGAGTAACAGTAGCATTATCTGTCCAGTTTGTTTCACCCCAGTGCCATAACATGCTCTCCCAGAAGCAGAAATCCTCGAAACATGTCTTTAAACGCTTGTCTTTTATCTTGATTTTCCAATGACCATCCGTGTAATTTCCTTTCTTAGCTTGCCTCCGATCCCACTCCAATGATGCCTTTTGCTTAGACCTAAGCAAACAAAACTTATGCAAATTTTCTGGCATGGCATCATGCACCTTCCACCACTTTTTATGTGCAACATCACTGGCAAACTCCTGCAAAATGTCCACATTCCAGTTGCAGTCATAGTCCCGGAAACAAAGCCAAGGCTTATTACCCAGGTAGTGGAGGACATAAAGGATCGGAGGATCAGCCCCAAAGAGACGAGTTTTCATCACTTTTTTCTCCTCCTCATCACCTTCCCAGAAGTGCTTCAAGAAGTTCATATGTCTTGGGATCCGGTGCCACCACGTGAAGATTTCATTCAGATACCCCTGGTCGCCACCATTGTAGGACACGATCTCATTGATGTGATCCATTAGCAACTGGAATGTACAATTTGATGGTTCAATCACCATCACACCCGAGTTGAAGAGAGTGGCATTATTTCCAGTAGCAGTTATTTCTGGCATCTCAAACAGGAAATCGATGTTTCTAAGTATGAGCAGGTCGGCGTCAATGAAAATAATCTTGTCATAATCTGTCAGCTGCCAGAGACGGAATTTGCTATAGTTCCATTCATTGTACGCATCCCGTTCAGCTTTGGGGTTCCTGATCCTTTGGATTATATGGATCTTCCAACCAGCAGCCGCCAATCCTTCTCTGTGATACTCACTAATTGTTTCATCAATAAGTATCACAAGATCTCGTGTTGAACCAGCCATACGGATACTCTGAGCAGCAGCGATAGCTCCACAAACATATACATGTGCAGAGTGCAGAATAGTTGCGTATGCTTCACGGTGTGCTCTTTCTGAGTAAAAATTTTCTGTTAAAAAAGAAGTTAGTTTCTCGCTTTAAGTACTTTGCAATTACCAGACCAATTTAATTCTAAAAGCAAACCTTCCTCAGTTTTCCATTCTTTGTCCTCCCCCCTCCCCACCCTTCCCCCCCTCTTTTTTTCTTGAGAAGAAAATTCTACTAATTAAACAGCATCACTTTCCTTGACAACCAGTACTAAGTCAAGTCAGATGGTCAGGATTATCTCATCATCATTATTAGATGTCTTAGTGACTTGCTTTACTTATTTGGAGGTCATTTTATCTGTACTAGACCAATACTTATAACTAAACTCAGCAACGCCCAGCCATTATTCTGAAAACTTCTGCTCTTTCCCTCCACCCAATTAAAAATCTTAAAAAATTGTAGATGCACTAAAAAAGAGATACAAACATAATATAGATGGACCATGAGCTTTTTGTATAATGACTTGCAAAAGGTGGTAGAGGAAAAACACACCCACACACACAAAACAACCAGCCAACCAACAACATACTATTATCAAACTGACCTTTAGCCTTGAGGGGAACTGCAAGTTCACATGACCCTACTGGAAGCTGCAGCTTATTTCTCAATGTATTCAGGTTGGGTTGAAAAAGCCATACATTCCCTTCATGTATGAGAAGTTCCCTGCAAGTGAAGAGATTTGGGATTGGGGAGCAGTCCGTCACAATAAGCACACGCACTGGATGATATCCTTTGGAAGAGGCAGCAACCCTTGCTGCTTCAAGCTGCAAGTGCAAACGGGCCACATCTCTTGACCAGCTCCCCGACTTGTTGCAGGGAAGTTTGACAGCAACTAGATCAACCCGGGGTTTTCCAGGAACTTTAAGCTTGGGTAGAGAAGGACAAGTAGGAACTTCAAAATCTTCTTCTTCATCTATCCATTCAGGGTATAGGGATTCCCATGTTATGTTGGGTGACACAGAGTCCAGTTGCAGAACAACATGCTCGACTTCTGGAATCAGCTCCTTCCAGAGATTAATCTCACTGTCGTCAAAATTTAACAAGCCAATTCCCTGATACTCATTCCTGTCAGTTAGTTTCTCAATGATGTTTGAGATTTGGTCCCAGTTAATGTCTAAAAAAGATATATAGCGTGGATCTGTAGCAGCACTCTCTCTTATCCATCTTTCTGCAAGATTTGACCTGCAGGCAAAGACTTCTCCTTCAAGATGTTGTGAAGAGATACAAAAATTCAATGCTCCATGCTTTATAGTGAATAACAATTTAGGTGGCAATTGCAATTTCAGAAAAGGAGGGGGTGAGCATATATTATTTTGTTGCAAAACAACGAGAAAAATGAAATTGTACAATTACAAAACCTCAATGCAATGTGAAAACTAAAAAGAAAAGCAAGAAAGTCCCAAAGAGTAAACTAAACAGGGTTGTAAGATCTGAAGAAACGAAGGTGAGTAATACATACCGAGAGACATAATGGGATCGATAATCTGTATTATAAATAGCTGGAGAGTGGAAGAATGTCACAAGGGCTCCCAAGACAATAATCACCAGCACAAGTTTCAAGGTAGGTTTGCAATTTAAATTCCTATCTTGGACTGAACTGTGGAGGGCCTTTGCAACATCTTTAAAATCTCTACTTCTTTGAAGCTTTCTTTTGTTAGATTCTTCACTGTACCAAGAAGGCCAAAACTTCATCCATGCATGTATAAAGGAAGTGAAAGAGAACCCAACACGCAACAAAATGGATGGCAATAATTCAAATGGCCGCAAAAAAGTTTATGATGTTGCAGACAACTTCCACATGCAACACGATAGCCTAGTTCAGTTGCATAAACAGTGCATTGCAAAATCATGTAGATAGCAAATACTACAAATGTAAATTTTCTGAATCACCAACCCATTCAGTAGATAACAAATAAAATAGTCAGATCAACTGCAAAGCCAGATAACAACATACAATTGCAAGCAAGAGACCTGTAAAGAAGAGTAACAAAACCATCTATTATAGACAAAATCAACTACCATTATCAAATTGCACAGTCTTGATCACCACTATTAGGTGAAGGTCTTTGGTGTAAATGTCTCTTCATGCATAGGATCCAGTTGGCACAAACCATATATATTTATGTGCGTGTGTGTGTGAAAAAAAGGATCTTCTCTTGCAAAACCTCCATTAGCACACTGATTACATGCCCCCTCTGATGTAAGATGAAACTCAATGCTTATTTAGCATGAAATGATTCTCGGATGACTAATTATTATGCTGCTTCCTCTACATGGTCAGTTTCTTGCAACATTTATGACGTGACAAACACAATTTAGTAATAGATATTCATCAAGAAATTAATTTAGTAATAGAAGAAAAACTACGTGGACAAGGTTGTTCCTTTCAAAAATGGCCTATACTAATAGAAGACATTTGCACTAAGTACGTGTCACACAATTTGATCATGTAGAAATGGATTTGAGATTTGTGTTGCAAATAAAGTTAACTGTTTCCATAGCATATATCATTTTCCTTACTTAAACAAAACATATTTGAAATGACTGGAGATTATTATTATTTTTTTCTTTAAATATCATAGAAAGCACAAAATGGACAAAACCCAAGTACAGTGGGAGTTACACTACACTATACCAAAAGAGGAAAAGAAAAAAGAAAGGAGAAAATCAATACACGATTAGATTAGATCCTAAAGTTTGCACTCAAACACCCTCTTGTTCCTCTGCAACCAGTTAAACCACATCAAACAGGGGAGAATAGATAACACTCGTTCCACCTCTACAGTCTTCTTTTTTTTCTTTTTTTTTTTTTTGAGGTGGGGAGGTGTTGTTAACTTCCAGCTTTAGAGGTTGAATCCCAAGAAGCCAACAATTTACTCAACTGATGTCAGTATAATCCAATAAACACCAAATGCAAGAAAATCAATGGCCCTAGTACCCAAGCAATAGAACAACCTAAAGTAAGTGATCAACAGTTTCTGCATCCACTGAACACATAGAGCCCCCAACTACTAGAATACTTTGTAGTTTCTAATCTTCACCAAATTCTCAGCAGTCAGAATATGCGATGCAGCAGGCATCACATGGCTGGACAAAGCTCGCCTCTTTCAGGCCAATGGCAGCCAAGAGAAGAAAGTGCAAGAGAAACAACCAGCAGTTAGCATAAATGACTCCAGCAGCCTATTTGAATATTTTCTCTAGAACAGAAGGAAAAAAAAAATTAAAATAATAATCTGTTTAAGGATTTTTGTTATCCTTTCAATGGTGATAATTTCCTCGACTTGTGAAGAATAGAAGTTAATTACTTTTTTTGATAAATAAGAAGTTAGTTACTTAAGATTGAAGGCTTTAGCTATGAAGCAACTTAATGGGGAAGAAAGGTGAGTGCCTTTAGGTGTTAACTGCTATACTCTAGATGATTTTAGTAACTAGTGAGCTGTCTTAGTTGTTTTTCGTTGAAATGTGCCAGTACTCCCTTAGGAAGTGATATTTACTATAAAAAGAATGAAACATGCAGTGTTTTCACAGTAATGTAATCAATTTACTCAGAATTACCACTTCCTCTTCCTAGCTAATCTTCTCTCTACTCCCTTTCTCTCTTGCTAATATTTTCAGCAATTCATTCTGTCCCCCTTGCTGGGATTCTCAGAACCCTCATCTCATCTTTCTTTAATAACCTGAATCCAAGCAAAATCAGATTAGTTCTCTCTTCCTAAGCTTCTATTCCTCTTTCCAAAATTGACAAATTGATTCTCTCCAGTTCCTTGCCAAAACAGTTCCTTATCACTAAGCTTTCTATGCTATCCCGCATCAATATGACTCTATTCTGCAGTCCACACAATAAAGAGGCTTCAGCTCTTGAAATGTATAAATTTGTAATTCCTGCTCAATCTCAACGCATAGTATCCTCTCCAACCCCACATCGCTGAACTCTATAAAGAAGGCTGACATGCCACGACTTAATTCTAGTCTTGACATTCTCCAAAGTTTCATCACTAACTCTGCCTGCCAGACTTTTTGCACTACATTCCCTGAATATAGCTGATATCTTATTAATTTGATCTCTGTGGAGCATAAAAGTCCATAAGCAATCACTGCAGTTTCATAAAGTCAAACTTCAATCACATTGGCAAACAACAAATGACTATAATCCTACCACAAGTTCATTATATAAACAAAGATAATTGAGTAACACACGAGGGGCAGGAGAAACCTATACAGATATAATCATAAATCATCAAAAGTCGGAAAACCAACCATAGGGCAATGAGGCGGGCCATTTCTTCAACTGATTTCTAGTTAGAGGTCAAATCATGGAAGAGATGAGGCCGATTTCACTCACTGAACAAAGCGAAGCATCTCATTCACATTTATGTCAGAGCTGCTTCAATCCACACAAAGCATCTTGTTATTTTATCTATTGTCAGTAAAGAAGCATACTTTTTTCCACTTGATTGGAGCAAAGGCTGCAACAAGTCAAGGTTTTGCATTGGAGCCATTCTCACCTAGAGTAGCATTTCATAGCATGCCAACCCTGACTAGAAGTATCAACTACAAAGTATCAAGACACTAAGACCCTTACCGGTCAGCTCAGCCCCCAACCGAAGTAAGCCTTATCACAACTAATTGGGGTAGCTGGGGAGCTAAAATAAATAACTGAAATGCTTCTTGGGAACAAAATTCCGAAGTGCAATTCGAAAACAATGTAGACGAAACAAAGCATTAGTCTTTTCACCAATAAAACCACAATAACCATACCAAACAATGACCATAATGTTAACACCACTAAAAACAAAGACCCAGAAAAGGAAAGATTGCAGCACTAAAATCGTGAATTGCAATAATAACATTCATGACGCTCGGTCAATAATCATATGGGAACTTAACTAGTAAGCAGCAATCAGGCACTTTCAGCAAAAACACAAGCAACTCTCCCAATAACAAAAGCAAAGAGCACTAAACAATGTAAGAAAAACCAGTCAAACGACAAAAGAAAGGGAAGCTGACTTTGTGGATGCAGACAAGCGGAGCCTGGGCTCAACGGGGCTCGTGCAGGTTCCTCTCATCTTTGATTCAGTTGCAGCCTGGAGGAGGCACCATCTGATCTACAAAAACAAACCAAAGCAAAGCTTTTTTTAATGTCAATTTGTACAAACAGAAAACCCTTTTAAAAGAAACGAAGTAGAGAGACCTGTGATCTTAGCAGAAGGGTTGAGTTCCTGAAGAGAGTGGGGGAAGCTGCGACCGGAGATGATGAATTTTGTCGGTCAAAGCCCGAGCCTGAAAGAGTTTAGTCTCGACAGTTAACATATACAGTTCACGGTTTGAGAATCCTGTAAATAATAACTGGTCAATGTAAGACTAAGTTTTTTCTTACTTTTTGGGGTAATTACTTTTTCTTTTCTTCTTCTTCTTCTCCTCCTCCTCTTATCAACTACGATGCCTAGACATTTTCTTTTATGAACCATCAACTATATGAAACTTGACTTTAAATCTACCATTTTATAATAAAAAGCCCAATTTCATCAATTAAAATAATTAAAATTGACAGTAAAACGGTTATATACATTGATACAAATCATATGTCATTTTAAAATTAATTTTGTTGGAATTCATTTTTAACATTCAATGGGGGTTATTGAATTAAAATGCCTTTTATTTTATTTTTTTTAGACAATTTTAATTATTTGTTTATTTCATTGTTGGATTCCACCAATCCGATCCTATTTTGAAACTATTTCAAATTGTTTATGATTGGCTTAATTTTCAGACATTATACCAAACAACTCAAAAGTAAACGCTCGAGATTGACTTAAGTAACAATTAAGGGAAAGTTAATT
This sequence comes from Corylus avellana, assembly GCF_901000735.1. Classification (NCBI taxonomy): domain Eukaryota; kingdom Viridiplantae; phylum Streptophyta; class Magnoliopsida; order Fagales; family Betulaceae; genus Corylus; species Corylus avellana. Next base: position 3,018,934 of record NC_081546.1, read on the forward strand.
GTTGCATGGTTTGACCCTTTAATCAATTGTTCCATGATTTGATTCCAAATTATTATTTTAAGACGTTTCTTTATAAATTATTTAAAACATATAATACTTTAAAGATGTTTATGTTGATCGACTCTTTGACATGTGCCCCGTTGATGGGCCCGTCAATTATTTAAGTTGAGAGTTGTTAGATAGCGCGGAATTAGTTGGGCAATGAAAAAATTGCACCGGTGTTGTTGTAAAATTAAACTCTCACATGAAAATGAAAATTCGAACCACCTTCGTAAATGAGTCAGTCTTAAAATTATAAAGTTGGACTTAACTCGATACGATTGCGGCCCTATATATGCATATACAGATACCATCAATACATGGTAAAGTTTTTGGGTTCTATTAAACCTGAATATTTTTACATTTTGTTGTAATTAAGCCATGCATGATCTACAACTCAAGAAATATTGCTGAATATGATATATGTATGATATGTGTATACGACACTTGTTGTATTACAATAGGACTTGGCGAGACATGTCGTTAAATTACTTGACAAAAAACAAACGAAATGAAAGAATCAACTGCATTTATCATATGTCTACACATACATACTTTTTTAAAAATTATTTTGTTTTTGTCTAGGAAATGGTAGGAGTTCTTCTAATATTATCCTGGTGATCACTCAACTGTGATGTGATTAAATTTGAGATTATCATTATTAACTTTTAATCTATTGGTGATTTTAAAAGTCAAATCACAATTGAGAAAACATCAGGAAAACACTAAAAGAATACATAGCATTTTCTTTTTCTCAAAAAGAAAAAGAAAAGAAAAAAAGAAAAGAAAATAAAGGGAAACTTTACTGAAGACCCCCGAACTTTCACTCGTTTTGAAATACCCCATAAACTTCAAAATCTCTCAATTTAGTCCACTGAACTTTCAATTGCTCTCAATTTGGACCTATCTGTCAATTTTCGCCATTAAAAATACAAAAAAGACCAAAATATCAATGATTTTTGTTTTTTTTTTTTAAATAAAAAAATTTTTTGGAAGGTAAAATTTTATACAAAAGTCAGGGGTATAAACGTCATGTAACATTTAAAATTTGACGGAGGAGTCCAAATTGAGAGCAATTGAACGTTCAGGAGACTAAATTGAGAGATTTTGAAGTTTATGGGAGTATTTCAAAATGGGCGAAAGTTCGGAGATTTTCAGTGAAGTTTTCAAAAAAAAAAAAAAACTGTGCGCCTGATGGGTCAAGCCTGAAACGCTGCGTTTTGCACGGTTGCACCCTTTGGTCAAGTGTCGGATTTATTATTCTCTTTGTGGCAGATCTGACTCGTCTCTCTCACGTCAATGGGCTCCTGAATCCAATACAACTGCGATTCCGCTCCAGAAACACCGCCACAACCACCATCATCATCAGAAGATCACAGACGTGTATATTGGAGTGGAGCCCGAAGATGTCGTTGGTAACGGCCGTTCGTGATTACATCAACCGGATGTTGCAGGACATCTCCGGCATGAAGGTTCTCATCCTTGATTCTCACACGGTACCCCCCACTCCTCAAATCCTTCATCTGTCTGATTCTGAGAACGTTGAGGAAAATGATGTGGAAAATTTGAGTCTTCGAATATCATCTTTTAGGTTTGTTTGGGAATGAAGAACTTTACTGCAATTTAGTTGTTATAAGAGAGTTCTATAATACTTACTTGAAACGAGGGTTTGAAATTCGAGTTCCCAATTCTCTTCCTATAATTCATCAGAAAATTGAACAGATAATACTTGCCTGCCCAGCTTAGCTGACGATTATTTCGTAGTGTAATGTCAGTCAAAATTTTCAATTTTTGTGGAGAAAAACGATGTTTTGGGCCGTTTTTGAATGTCCCATTAAGATGAATCTGAAAATGCTTCATTGTCTTGTGTATGTGTGTGCTGATAAGTTTACAATCAAGTGGGCAATTACAGGAACAAGTGGCAGCCAGCCTCATTAAAACGTTGTTGAAACCATGGAACTCTGGTGATGGCTCCAATTTTTGTTTTTTTAGTAAACCCTGATTGTATGATAGATTTATACCGTGAATTGCTAACGGGGTCGTTCAATTTTCATGAGATGGACAAACTGCAATGCCCCTTTGTTGTGCCTTCAATTGTTGCTGTTATACTGTTTAACCCTCCTTGCTTGTTAGATTCGGATTGGCCCTAGTGGGTTAAACGGTAAAGATGAATGTGGGTTTGATCATGAGTGTGCATTTTGGTTGATGATTTGTAGGTAAGTACAATTAGTGTTGCGTATTCACAGTCAGAGCTTCTTCAGAAAGAAGTATTCTTGGTAGAGTTGGTAGATAACATTTCCAAGTCAAAAGAATCAATGTCGCATCTCAAGGCAGTTTTCTTCCTCCGGCCCACGTCAGAGAATATCCAACGATTGCGGCGTCAGCTAGCTAGTCCTAGATTTGGAGAGTACCACCTATGTAAGTTTTTAAAGCTTGAGAGAAGTTACAGAAGTTGTATTTGAAATTTTCAAGGTTTTGCTAATGGTTATTAGCTTTTGAGTAAAGAGTTCTTTTTTATGCCAATTTTGGTACAGTTTTTTCCAACCTATTGAAGGATACACAGATTCATAATTTAGCTGATTCAGATGAACAGGAAGTTGTCCAACAAGTTCAGGTAACTTTTTTACTGACCAATACTTTACTGCTCACTTATAAAAAAAAAAAACTGTACTCATCAAAATACTGTGCTGCTTACATAAAAATTTCCTTTGCGGTTCACCTTCTTCCTTTTTATTATTTCATTTTATGTGCTTTGAGTTTATGTTCAACTGAAATTAGGAAATCTATCATAGTTATGTTCAAGAGAACTGGAAGAAAAATGAAAAAAATAAAAATAAAAATAAAAAATCTAGGGTAAGCTTACAGTATTTATGATGCCATTGTCATGGGCTTTTGCATATATTGGGTTGGTTGGAGCATAGTCACTGCATGGATATTTGTTTATTTTTGCTGTCCAATTCATGCTTTGATGCATGAGAAGATGCCTTTTCATTTGACTTGGTTGTTAGCCACCTCATATTAAATTCAATTTTAGATATTAAAATTGTCATGATCCTGCAGGAATTCTATGCGGACTTTGTGGCAATTGATCCTTACCATTTCACTTTGAATGTGCCATCAAATCACCTTTATATGCTCCCAGCAGTTGTAGATCCTCCAAGTTTGCAGAACTTCTGTGACCGAGTGGTTGATGGTATTGCAGCTGTTTTCTTGGCATTAAAAAGACGACCTATTATTCGATATCAAAGGACCTCGGATATTGCCAAGAGGATAGCACAAGAAACAGCAGTAAGTAAAGTGAACTGCAAGAAGTTATCGGACAAGTTGGGTATGAATTTTGCACATTCTGTATTTAAAACCTAATCTATATACTTTTTGGGGTGTTACAGAAACTGATGTACCAGCAGGAAAGTGGGCTTTTTGATTTCAGGCGAACGGAAGTTTCTCCGTTGTTGCTGGTAATTGATAGGAGGGATGATCCTCTGACCCCATTGCTGAATCAGTGGACGTATCAGGTATTTTTGCTTGTGGCTATAATTTCTCCATTTTTTTTTTATGAGAAATGCCACTTTTATTTTGATAACATGGATGGTTTTATCATGTGTGCAACTCATTTATTATCACATCATGTTCTATAGGCAATGGTTCATGAGTTGATAGGAATTCAAGACAACAAGGTGGATTTGAGAAGTACTGGCAAATTTCCGAAGGATCAACAGGTTGAGTTGCATTTCTCTTTTATAGTGCACGTTTTTATTTTTATATTTTGTGTTGCTAAGAAAATGATCTTTGTTCAATTCTTGCTCATAGGAGGTCGTGTTGTCATCAGAACAAGATGCCTTTTTCAAAGCTAACATGTATGAGAATTTTGGAGATATTGGAATGAATATCAAGCGATTGGTGGATGAATTTCAGCAGATTGCAAAGAGTAACCAGAACATCCAGACAATAGGTTTGTATGAGGCTTGATAATTTCAGACTAACAAGATATTTCTTTACTAAATTACCCTTAGCTGTGGTGGCTTGAGATATAACATTTGATCATTCCAATGTTTTAAATTTCTGCAGAAGACATGGCCAAATTTGTTGACAATTACCCTGAATACAAAAAAATGCAAGGAAATGTTTCAAAGCATGTGACATTGGTCACAGAAATGAGCAAGATAGTTGAAGAGCGGAAACTCATGTTGGTTTCACAAACAGAACAGGAGTTGGCTTGCAATGGTGGTCAAGTGGCAGCTTTCGAGGTAGTGTGTGGTGTATTCCTTATTGTTTTCTCTTTAAAGGTTTTCTCTAAATTTTGTTTTTATTGACTTCATGTAAGCCATGGTCCTAGTAAGATATACATTTTCTTAGATAATCATTTGATGAAATTAATTTTTTTATAAGTAATGTAAATTCATTAAAAGCATAGAGGGGTGCAACCCTATGTAACACCTCAATTCCATGTTGGAAGATGAGTAGCTCACATAGAGTTGGTGGTTTATAAAAGACTCATGAGTGCTAAATCTCACATTGTTTATTTACTGGGTAAAATTTGGCTTTATAAGTGATTATAGGAAAGTTTCAAATTGACTAGTCATTTTGCAGTAATAGCGTAGTTGTGGCTTTCGCTTCTCCTTGAGACATTATAAATGGTATCAAAGCCACCGAGTAATGTCATATGGTACTGTCAGTACTACATGCCATGGACCTGACGGTCATAGTCCTAACGAAGACGTCAGGGTTTTAATGGGAGAGTTTGTAACACTCCGGTCCCATAATTGGGAGATAAAGTACTTCCCTCACATTTAAAATTAATAATGTTGGGAAGTCCTTTTCTAAATTTACATTTTTGTAACTATAATTTACATCATCATTGTACATTGTACATATACAGCCTCATTATTAAGAGAGAGGCCAGCAAAATGTTATGGGAACGAATTGAGAGAGAGATTGATCAAAGGACATGGTGCATGTATCATACATTAGTGTCTTCTGATTGGAGATTATCAACAGTAACTATGCAACTCTAGAATATGATAAAACTAAAAGCCGACACATTTTAGAGAGATTTTAAAAGCTAAATGTGTCAAAGTGGAATTTAAAAGAAGAATGAAAAAGAAAAAAGCTGGAGAGGGGTGTTCGTTAATGTTAATTTTCGTTGATTAGGTTCCTCAAGGGGTATCATATAACTTATTTGAAGTTTCATGGGAGATTGGAAGTATATTGCTAATGAATCAACACGAGAATGTCATATCATAAAAAGAATTGGCAGTATGCAAAAAAAAAAAATGATATATGTTTTATTTTATCTAATTCACATTTCAATGTCACTAGATTATAACGCTATTTGGTCTTCAGAATTATTGTTTCTATCAGTATCATGTTATGCGCCTGTCAAGTTACTGTCTCTAACAAAATGTTCATTTGCTGATATTGACTTTGAAATGGTACCTGAGTATATTCTCTATGCTTGAAACTAGAGTCAGAAATATATGGTATAAGGTTCGGCTGTTGAGCAATGACCTTCTTTCCTTTCAAACTCTTATGCAGGCAGTGACAAATCTTTTAAACAATGAAAGTATATCTAATATTGATCGTCTACGCTTGGTGATGCTTTATGCTTTGCGCTACGAGAAGGAAAGCCCTGTTCAATTGATGCAGCTTTTTAACAAACTGGCTTCTCGGTCTGCCAAGTACAAACCAGGGGTAAAATAACCGAACCAGTGTTTCTTTTCTGCATGATTTGACTCTCGAGTAGAGCAGTAAATATGTTGGAAGTTGTTATTTTCCCTGGTAATGGCTAGATGATTCACTGGTTTTGACAAATTGACCATCATGCTATGACAGCTTGTCCAGTTCCTCTTGAAGCAAGCGGGTGTTGATAAGCGAACTGGGGATCTTTATGGAAATCGAGATTTTCTGAATATTGCTCGTAACATGGCTCGCGGACTGAAGGTTTGTCAGGAAATAGTGTAATTGCTGCTTGATGACGTGGTTAGATGCTTATACATCATTTTCCCACATTCTGTAGGGCGTTGAGAATGTGTACACGCAGCACCAACCACTTTTGTTCCAAACTGTGGAAAGCATTACCAAGGGACGGATGAGAGATGTGGACTACCCATACGTTGGCAATCATTTTCAGCAGGGCAGGTTTGTAGCTAAAATAATTGTTTCTTCCCAGCAATGTTGAGTCTCTTGCAAATTTTGGAATGTGTGGTCTCTTTCCTAATGTTTGGGTTACAGCAGTGTCCTTACAGGAGGCCTCTGGTAGTAAAAGTTGCTGAATTTTGACTTTTTTTTTGGTAATTTTGGGGGATTAGATGGTGGACTGAAATTAATATTGAGCTGCTGAAGTATATATATGATCGAGAAATAGTGTCAAGATAATAGTAGTTGTGTAACTAAATTTGCTATTTTAGAATGAGAATAATTTGTAGAAGTACCCCCCTTCATAAAAAGGTAAAAGCTTCTAAAGTAACTCGCTGCTCCCAGCAGATATATGATGATAACTTCAAACTCTTAGCACTTGTTGAAAGAAGGTATGTAGGTCCCTAGATGGCTCATTTGAAGCAAACTGCATTGTAACGTTATGTTTATTAAATTGTATCAACATGTTTTAGGGAAGGTTACACACTTGGGGTGGATCATTAAATATAGGCATTTCATGTATATGGGAATTTGACCTCGTGCTCATTTCGGGTGTCGATGTTTCACCTCGACACTTGCTACACATGGTGCTTGGAGCAATCTTGTAACGACTTAAGAAAAGCGCTGGCCATGTTCGTGCTATCACTCTAAATAGACTAGTCAAGTTACAAATGGAGCTCTTTAGAATCACTTATAAAGCCAGTTCTCAGCTAGTAAGAGATTAATGTGAGACTTAGCATCTATGAGTACCTCTATAATTCACCAACTTAATGTGTGCAATTCATCTTCTTAATGTGAGACTAATTTTTTGGGATGTTAGAGGTCTCAGTGGGGAACTTTATACAAGACTGGTGCTATAGCAGATTTCTGCAATATTTTTAGTTTATTAATGAAGTGACTTGTGGATCTTGGCTTTGTGGATAAAATATGAGCTAACTGAGGTGGCTTTGCTCCCTCAGTTTTTTGAAGGAAGTACTGAAGCCATCCAGTCGACCTCCAAAACTATGATTTTAGTTTCTTTGGTGACAGCTATTAGCCTATCACACTATTTTCTAAACTGTATCTCGGTAGCATACATATTCCCATACTTGCAGATTTTTTTTGATAAGTAATCAATTTTATTAAAAAAGGGTGTACCGTAGTATACAAGAGATATGTAAGAGAAATGCCAAAAAAAAAAGAAAATGAAGTAAAAAAAAAAAAAAAAAAGATTTCATTTTAAAATTGATGGTAAGCTACAAGTAAATGTTAAGCTACATTAGGTACACTGGAATGGTGATTCCTTAGGAATAGGATGGAATGACCAAATTTTCTAAAATACCCTAGCTCTAATAATTATTTCCCATAAAACCATTTTTTATTTTATTTTTTAACACCTTTTTAAAGAAAAAAAAAAAGAAAAATCATCACGTGGGTGGCCCACCACCCCATGAGGATCTATGTTGAAGTTTTCATTTTATCTTGAAGTTTAAGAAAAAATTTTAAAATATGGATTTTTTGGAAAATTCTATTTTATTCCTCTCATTTTTTTTTTGAGGAATAGCTATTCCCGGTAATGATGCACAATCAATTGGAATAACTCTTCTATTCCTGTGTACCAAACATGACCTTAATTTTCAAATCAGATTTATATGCCCCTGATCACAACTTCACTCTCAAGTTTCTCTACCATTTTACTCAAAAGTTCTCCTATCACCCCCCCTTTGTTTTGTCTGTTTACGTCCTACATAAAGGACTTACAATCACAGACAGATTGAATTGTAGGATTAGACATGAATTTATATTTGAGATGATCTTTGATTGTTTAAGTGATAATTATGATGTTCAAATAAGATAACGAAAAATTGCACAAGGTTTTTTGGTAAAATATTATTTGAATTACATGCACTTTATCTTTAAGCAGGCCCCAGGAAGTAGTCATATTCATTGTTGGAGGGACAACATATGAAGAGTCACGTTGTGTTGCTCTACAAAATGCCAGCAATTCTGGAATTCGTTTTATACTTGGTGGTTCTGTGGTTCTGAATTCTAAGAGGTATGCTTTTGAATCATCAATTCCATTTTGATAGAGGTGCGGATCTAATAGGCATAACAGAAGTTCGCTATTACTTTGCTAGCTGTGCTTCATTCTTGGTGCAGTAGCATTAAATTTAAATGCTAATTTATATGGCCCGCATCTGTCTTGCATGAGTTGCAAAATTGATATGGTAGTTGTAGGTTAGCTTGCATCAAGTTGTTTTGACTCTTTGTGAAACTCTGATCTGCTTGGGGATTTGGATTTGGCATTATCATCCCCTGTGGTTTGCATCCACTCTATGGTTTCTGGCTTCTACAAGTTTTAGAAGTGGTTTAAATTTAAAAGTTCCATTCAGGGGGATCCAATCCTGACCAAGCATGTAGAACGGACGGTAGTTATAAGTAGACAGCTAACATATAACTATAGTCACACCCTATAGAAAATAAATCTGAATATAAATATTCTTAAATTTATACTTGTCTCATGAATAAGATACATTTTGGTTATATAGTGACTATCTGGGGCTGGTTTATTCATCAGAAAAAAAATTTATTGGGTTTGGTTTAGTCAATTGGAGCCTACTTAGGTGCACTATCCTTTACACAATACATTTCTCTGATCCAGTAATCATTTTGGCCGAAATGCAGATTTCTGAAGGACTTGGAAGAAGCTCAGAGGATGACTCGTCCTAGCACTACCGTGCTTTGAAGCCTGCCATACGTCTTGAGAGTCAGTTGAGTAATTATTTGTGGCTTTATACAGGGATTTTGACTTGGTGACTGGCAGCGGTAAGATTGTTTATGAATATTGGAAATAGGAGCTTGATGAGGATTCATCGTAATTATCCCACTTTTCCTGCACAAGACACATTCAATATTCACCCATTTGCATAGGAATGATAGCCCCCCTCCCCAAAGAGAAATTAGAGAAAGAAAATGATTCATGAGAACCAATTTTAAACTTTGGCGAAAAAATTGTAAAAATAATATACAAATAGTTCCTTTGATTTTTGTGTACATGCTTGTTGATGTATCCATTTGTAGTTATATATCTTGTGAAAAATAACAATTGAGGATATAGATAAGCCGCGGATTTTTTTTTGTACTTTGGCAATCAATGGATCTGGTTACACGGGAAGTTTTTTTGAATATTTTGTGATGTTACACACACATTGATGGGAATTCATACTTTATTTTTGCTTGCTGCAGTGGATCGTGTTCCTGCTCATTTTGATTGGCATTGTTCCAATTTTGTCAACTCATTCCTGTCGCCATCAAAATTGTCAATGATGCTAGCCAAATTTCATTAACTTTGCTTGCTTTTCCTGTATGCAACACCGCATATATAGAAAATCTTCATATTTCCAAGCGGCTTCTAGATTGGTTCTATGTTTTACGAGCGGATGTTAAGCTGCTTGCCCTGCAGTTGCTCTTCTACTCGTTAAACAGGGATGGTTGTGATGAGTATATACATTTGGAAACTACCTTGTACCCTGAGTTGTGACCCACAGGTTTCTTCCCAGACCCCACTGCCGGCTGGCGTATCAAACTCCGGGACTATATATATATATATATATATATATATATATATATATAGTTACACTTCTCGCTTCATAGATTATGATCTCTGCCTCTGGCCTCCTCTTTGTCTCCCTTGTTCACTTCTCTAGTCTCTCCAACTCTTGCTTTCATGGCCCCCAATGACAAACTAGATGTTGCTTAATCCCCTAACCATCGGATCATCCGTCGTGGTCGAATTAGCACCCTTAATGGCTAGATCGACACTGGCTCACGTTTGTCATGAGCTCCGATGATCTGTTGGCGTGGTTTGTTATTGCAAATATATGTGGTTTTTAGTTGGGATTTTATGGACTAAGTTTCAAATTTGGCATAAGAAAATTGTGGATTTTTATATTGGCTAAAACCTGCCACTTCAGATATGCACATTTACAATTTCCCAAGTCATATGTATAAAGAATAATGCTTTGTACTCATCTATTATCTCACTCTCATATCATTGGACTGACGTAATAGTGTTAATTAGCCCTTAGATCACTTTTATTAAAATAAAAAATTAAGGACTGATGAGCACTATCACATTAACATAGGAGTATCATAGCTGGATGAGATATGAAAATTTAGAAATACTATATGTATGAAACTACCGCATAAAGAGAAAATGGATCTAACATTGCCGAAGAGAGAATCATCCCCAAAATCTCCAAAGCCTCCCAAACCCTAAAACATGAAACTCCCAAATAGAGCCTTGCTATCAATGTTGTTTAATATGTCGTTATATTAATTATTAAAAAAATAAAAGAAGTCCCACTGTTAAAATATCTGGTTTGACTAATTTGTTAATCATAGTGGTTAATTAATTTGTTAATAATAGTGGTTCCAAATTTGTAGCGCTCATTTCATTGAACTCATGTAGCAAATATCTTTTAAAGCACTTGCGTTATTTTGGTTAGCCTTGTAGCAAAAAATAATTCAAACAAACTCCACATCGGCCGGTCAAAATAACTAAGGATTAGTGATCAGCAAATTTGCTAAACCCGGTAGCTCAACAATGCATAATTTATATTAATAAAAAAAATCAATATGTTTTCTTTTCTTTTTTTTTAGAACTTTGAAAGTAAATAAGCAAAAAATATTTTAAATGAAAAATAAAAGTGGATTGGTAAAATGCTGTGTTGAAAAAGCGAATAACTAAAATAAAATAAAATAAATCTATGGTGACTTTGTAAAAGCACAACTCATTATATATATATATATTAGTTTTATTTAATAATATATGTAGGGAACTTTATTAAGGAATTTGTGATGATATTTTTACCTAATCCTATTGAAAGTAGGGATGATAATTTTTCACACAATATGTGAATCTAATACAAACCCAACACGAATTTAATGAGTTTGAGTTAAGGGATTTGATCTGCTTAATTAAATGAGTTGAGTTAGAGTTGACACTATATAATCTTATGCACATACCTTTGACACGACTTGAACTCAACACGCGACATAAGGGCAAGTAATTTTTTACACGACTCTCGAACCTGATACGACAAAATTTGGGAGCTAGGGTTAAGAGATTGGAGTTTGACCAATTTAATTAAATGAGTTGAACTAGTGTTAACTCATATGATTTTATATTCATGTCTTAACACGATTCAAATCCAATACATGAATACGAATTAATGCCCCTAATAAAGAGGAAAAAAGAAAATGAAATAAAAGACCATTTTTTTTTTCCTTTCTTTGGTAGCAAGAGCATTCTCAGCAGCTTCCTCGTCATTTTCCCTTCATTTAAGAATTCAAACTACTTTTTGCTTCTCTATGTCAAAATACACTCCAATACTTCTCTTAATCATTCCCTATATCATTAAAATATTTATTTTTTTAATTATATTATATATATAAGAGGAGAGATGAGAGAGAATTTGAGAGGAGAGAGGAGAAAAAAGAATCATTTTTTTTTATATATTTTAATAATCATAAGAATTACAATTATAGAATCCAAAATATTGAGTTTTACTGTAACAATCCTAATATTTATGGTTATTTTAGGGAGTTTGCTGCAGAACATTTTTTACAATTTTTTGAACATATTTCTTAAACTTAAAAAACAGATTCTCATAAAGAGCATGTTAAGAAAAGCACTGATTGAGAGCACGCGGCGTGCTGTTTTGTTTTACCCTGCTAAAGAATGCTCAAAGACCTAAATTTTGGTTCCGCCTAGCGCCTGCAGCACCCTTATCGTTATCTGCCTGGAGCCACCCAAAATGCAAAGCTCACAGTCACAAACGTACATCTTACATACACACATACAGTGACACACAGAGAGATGTGACTAGAAAAATTTATTTGCATATTTGGGAGAATCATGGAAATGGGCAAAATGTAGGGAAGCGAGAGGTGCCTAGCTAGTTTTCACATCATGGAAATGGGGCAAAATATAGGCAAGCAAAAACCTGCAAAGTTATGATGAAACCCCCACTTCCCACTTAGAAACCTGTCTGATCATAGGAAGCAAAAGGACTTGGCTGAATCTGCCATCACCATTACCAACCCAATACCCCATTAATGGTAAACATTAATGGCTTCCCATCATTTCTATCTTCTTCTTAGCCCGTCCAATCGGATCCAAATATAGACAAAATGGGTTTTCTACAATTACTTCCATCAGCTGCCACTAAAAAGTGAGAATAGGATTAGACTTCAATTTTCACATTGAACAATGTACCATGTACCTAACTCTCAATCTTATCATCACACAACACAAACACACATGTTCCTTTTGTATAATTTTTTACCAGTTTTTTTTCCTTCTACTTTTTTGAATATTTGTCATTACTTACAAAAAAAAAAAAAAAAAAAAAAAGCTACAGCAGTTAAGCCAAATGTCAAACGAGCCCATGCTATTCTCTCTCAGATTCCCTGCTTTGATGCAGGCTATGTAATAGTAGCCGTATTAGAGAGAGAGAGAGAGAGAGATTGCGTATGATGGGCCATGGACAAAATATGGGCGAGTATAAAACCTGGCAAGATTTCACATCTTACCGGCGCCTCCGGGATATGAAATGATGAAAACCCTCTTAGAACAGCAATCCCACCACCCCATTGATGACAAGATTCCTCCATCCTCTCTCTCCTCTCCCCCTCCAATCTAATCTAATCCTACATTAGTGTATTACATACACAAAAATGGGCTTTTTTGGTTCACTTTTTTCCTTCCCATATCAGGTACTCTGCTTTAGCTGGTGCTGGTGCTGGAGGATTAGACATGAATTTCACATCGGATTACCTATCCGATATCTCTGCTCACGCACACACAACACAACACACAGCCTCAAAAACTCTCTCGGATTCCCTGGTTTGGTTTTGTTTTTGTTGCAGAGCATGTGAACAGTGGTACTAAGTAAGTAGAAGAACCCAGTATCCCATCATATCTCAAGAGTAAACAGTGTATCCCACCGTATCTCAGTGACTCAGCAGTGATCATCAACGTTGTCAGACCTCATTCCCACCAAATTAACATCTACTTTCTTTTCCTTCGTTTTATGCATTTGTGTACTACTCCTAACATTATATTACATTCTTGTGTAAATCTAAGCATCAGTTACAAAAGTTATCCTTCAACCAAAAAAGAAGAGAGATATATTGATAGCCATTTGTCGTATTTGAGTTTTGTAATATTATATAAGTTAAGAGAAACTTCACTAAGGACTTCCAAATTTCTATCTGTTTTGAAATATCTCCTGAACTTCAAAATCTCTTAATTTAGTCCCTTGAACTTTTAATCGCTCTCAATTTGGACCTTTCCGTTAATTTTAACTGTTAAAAATTAAAAAAAAAAGACCAAAATATTCCTGATTTTTATTTTTTTTTTAAATAAAAAACTTTTAAAAGTTAAAATTTTATACAAAAGTCAGAGATATAAACGTCATGTGACTTTTAAAATCTGACGGAGGGATTCAAATTGAAAGCAATTGAAAGTTTAGGGGACTAAATTGAGATATTTTAAAATTCAGGGGGGTATTTCAAAACGGGTAAAAGTTTGAGGGTCCTTAGTGAAGTTTTCTCTATAAGTTAATCATAATCTAACTTTTTTAATTAAAAAGATCATACTCTATAATTCTAGTCGGCTAATTTCATATTAGATTGGTGTCGAATTTGCATGATACTCATATAGACTCTCACCTAAGTTTGTAAAGAATGTTTAAATTGATTGTTATAAATACTTACATCATGATGAATTTCTATAAGAGATTGTTACAAATTGTTAAAACTATCATACTTTGCTAATAATGTTTAAATTAATCGATCTCTTATTTATCTAAAGCCATCTCTTGCTTATCCCATGTCTTACCACGAATTAAGCTAATCCTGTGGGCCTGGTTATAGTGTTAATGGTATTAAATATTTATATTAACCTTAACTTGCTTGCATGGGAGGAATTAGAATACTGAAATAAACATGTTTAATGTTTGTCACTAAACATAATGTCAATATTAGCATATTTTTCAAAAATTTAAATATTATGTAGTATTATGTTATATGTACAACGATAAATAAATAAATAAATTATAAAATCATGAATATTCAAAATGAACGAAGCTTTTAACAAATGCAGGCGCATGGGAAGTCGAGAATAAGAGAAATCAATGCCATCGTGAATGTTCTGACTTGGAGCGCAAGGCTCTCTACTGTCTTTCTCTGGATTTTAGTTAAGATTTGGACCTTCAAATACTCTTCTCTCTTTCTCTCTCTCTCTCTCTCTCTCTCTGTCGCTTTAATGAAAAAAATTAATTCCACCATGGAAGGCTCGTTGGATCAAAGACAAAGACATTAGGCAAAAGAATACGGAGGGAAAGAGCTTTGTTTTGGCATTAATAAGCAATCCGCCAGAAAGCAGGGACAATAAATATGCAGAAAGAAGAAACAAGCAAAACAAAAAACCGCGTGACATTAATTCTAACATTAACAAAAGTAATATGCTATCTGTTTAATTTACTAATTCTAAACTCTATATAATTATATATTTAATTAATTAAGCAACTCATAACCTCAAAGACAAATGTAGCACTGTAGAAGCTGTAGAAGCCATCTTTCAGTTTATCCTTGTTCAAACTCCTATACCTACTCACCAAATAATATATATATATAACACAGAAAGATTTTTTAATGTAGTTTTTAAGAAAAACGTGTTGTCTTTGATAGTTTTTCTTAATCCCATGTGTAAAGCAAGTCTTGCAAGTAGGAAGACTAATTCTCACATTAGAAGAGGATGAACAAAAGATTACTCTAGTTGCCCAAAGAGACAGAAAAAAGACCTGGAGGGAAAAAAATTGAGGTCTTTCCCAGAAAAGACAAAAAGCCTCCATTGATTTAGTTAGCAGCAGTTGATATCCCATGTTTAAAAAAAAAAAAACAAAAAAAAAAAGGAAAAAAGAACAGAAAAATGGAGGGCTGGACAAAACTCAAGCACTGCACCCATTTGTAATTGTTCTAAAAGGCTTCAAAATTGGGGATGCCCATGATCTGCTAAACTTGGAGGAGCATGATGGCGTGTTAATGCTTGGTTTTTTCACTCACCTGCACCCAAATCCGTGTTGGGTGAGATGGGGACTTTTTTGCAGTCCTGAGAAAGCCACTTGGATTGCATGTAGGTGGCTTTTCTCCAGGGAGGAATGTGGAGGCCCCTGTCTTTCAGGGATTGCTCTGCAGCTGAGCAGAGCAGAGAGATTATGTTCTTGAGCTTTTCTTCAGTTCCCACAAAGACACAAGGGATGGTGTTGGTGATCTCCTTGTAGGTTGCTGTAGGCCTTGCCAGTTCAAAGTGGGACCGGAAATCAATGTCTACTATCAGCCTTGTTGGTTTCTGATCATCACCATTGTTGCTGTCTCTCACCATCACATCGATGTATTCATAATCACCTGAGAATTGCAAGCCTTCAACAAAGAAACCCATCAAAAAAAGAAATCAGAAATGGGTCTTCAAAGACAGAGATATAAAGAGAGAAGAGAAGAGAAGAGACCTTTGGAGCGACCAAAAGCGCAGACCGAAGAAGTTTTACAAAGAGAAGCTTCATAGCCATCCATTTTCAGTCTTCTCACTAGCCATTTCTTCTCCCCTGCAATTCCCATGTCCCTAACATGCATCAAGATTTTCTCAAGAACCCCAGCCTCAGTCTCTGTGGCGTTTCGAAGGATCTCCTAAGAAGATAAGGAAAAATCACACCCACAAAGCAAATATAAAATAAGAAAAATTTAAAGACAACAATGAAATATATAACTGAAAAATAGATATATTCAGAGGAGGAGCATATATATATATATATATACCTGTAAGGCGAGATATGGAAGGTGATGATCATTGTGAGAAAGAGCTTTTGAAGATGAAGTTGAGATGGGAGAGGCAGACTCTGATTCAATGAAGTCTCTGACCATTTGAAGCAGTTCTTCTTCTGTTATGCTATCCATATTCCTTCTGTTTCTTCAGAGGAGGTAAGAGTTTTGGACAGCAAGCTTTTTGTTTCTCTTTGTATATATATATATAAATGCTCTTTGTTTCTCTTTGTATGAGGCACAGCTTGACGTGGCAATCCTATAACGTCATTAAAACAAACAAAACTTTGGCCCTTCACAAAAACGATGCATTGTCTTTTACAAACAAGTGTTCAACACTTCCATTTTTTTTAATATCATTTTAAAATTACCCAAACTTTTAAGATAGGACTACAACGTGACCAAAAAGATTTTTATCACATAAATTCGAATGACCGATCTTGTGGTATTAATTGGACTGTCAACCTTTTGATTTGGGGCGAAAATTTCAAACTTTACCTTATAAGAACATACTGTAATATATATATATATATATATATATATATATATATATATGGCACCAATTTCCCAAACAAGAGTTGATTTTTAGAGGGATTACTGCATGATTCATGGAGAAATTCCTGAGAAAATATATATTGATTCAAAGTCCAAATCTCATCGTTATCCTTTTGCTGTTCATGTGTGGTTATTTATTTGAATAGTTGTCTTGATGCATGTGAATAAGGAGACTGTGTCTTGAAATAAGTTGTGTTTGAAAAGCTAGCTTCCAGCATCTTGCGAGTTAACCAATTATTGAATGGGTAAAATATTATACTATATTCATGATAAATTAAATCATCATCATGAACTTTTTTTCCCTCTTGAATCTTGCTATCCTTATCAATTACTACTCCTTTTGTTTTCTAGGTGTGACAAATATATAATAGATGATACAGTTAATAACTAATAAAGAAGTATTTTCAATGGTTAAACGATCAAGACTTATTGCTTGAAGGTTAATATCGTATTAAAATGTTTGATACCTATGCAATATGCCACGTACACATGCTGGCGTGGAATAAATATGCTGAACTCTGTTTAATATAAAAAAATAAAATAAAATAAAATTTAACATCATCTTAAACGCGTAGCTCCAGCTCGGAGCGCTGATCACATCAGTGATCAAGCAACACGTCAACAAACCCACACAGACGGCTACTATCTTCTATATTGTACGGCTACAAAGTTTCTTCCGCTTTGTGAGGTAATACTTGCAAGAAAAGTGCCATTTTATATGCTTCTATTCTTTTTTTTTATCATTCATTTTAGAAAACTAGTCATTGAATCTGTCTACTTACAAATGTTGTTTTAAGATCAAACCCCATCCTTATCAATCTTCAATTCAACCACATATAAAAATAAATCTGACGTTCTTTTAGATTTTAAAAATCATTTATAATTGAATTTGCATACAATTTCACTCTAATTTCTTTTTTATTGTACAATATCAAATACTCCGTCAAAAACTCATACTCAATTTTGTTACGAAGCCTAGTTTTGACAATATTCATAGCTAGAAATACTTGTTTTGTAATTGCGATATAAACAAGAAGAGTAAGTACAAATACAGTAACTCTATATTCTTGGATAATTGCTCTAACGGTTGAAATAAGATGCACGGCATTTAAAATGTCCTGAGATTTGTATTGTAATTTTTGACATATGTAATCAGTGATTTGCATAATCTTTTTCATGACTTACAAGATGAAGACAAATTCTAATTAACTAATTGACTGTGTCTCTGCTTTTACTCGTTGGGAATAAGTAGTTTTCTTCCTCAATGATTTTAAGAAGACTAAACATTTTGATCAGTTCTTCATTACGATCGCGGGAGGCACCAACATTGCGATGGTCCACAAATTAGCTTAAGGTAGAACATCAAATTAAGGGGATCCTTTTTCCTTGAAAGTGCAAGAATGGATGATAAATTAATATGTATTTCTAAAATAGGTGATAAATAATTGAATAGAGATGATTCAGCAAGAGTTATTTTACAGATATTTACAAAATGTTGCGTGTACGGTATGGGATCCCCATGGTTTTGAAAATGAAAGCAGAAGAGTAATAAATTTCTTTTATTTGTAAAAGACATGACAAATTAATATAGAAGTTAATGTCTGGACACGAAATTCGTATAGAAATAAAACTCATTTTCCATTACTTCTGCCATTGAAAGCTCAGTTTGGTAGCCAGTGAATTGATGGTTGAATTAGATTTTTGCAGCCAATTATGACTGGAGATGATCATCCAGCCGTGCAAGGGGATGCTTTCCCAGCGACTTTTTATAGATATTAATATATATTTTTGTTTTGATGTATTGATAGATCAGTATTGGGACTTCAAACCCAATCCATTTACTAGGCTTTTACCCATTCAATCCATAAAAATTTTCTTAACTCCATTGTTTTAAAAGCAAAAAAGCTAAAATAAGTCTAAGAAAATCTCAATTATTTGTGTTGATGATATTGGTAATGATCATGACAATGGAAACATCATGATTTAAAGTATTTGATACATCTAACGGTATAGATGAAATCCTATTATTTAATTTTTTTTTAAAAAACGTACCAACATTAACATTATGTATACTGCTAAGTACTTGAATTTTAAATCATGACTATGAAATAAATATTATATATTTCATTTCATTTGAATTGGTAAGGTGGTGATGGACCATGGTGGCAATATTGACGCTAGTGGTGACGGTGATATAGTGATGATATATAAGTATTGAAAATTTAGTATTAATTGAAACATGAGTTAGCTACTTAATTCATTTTTAAGCGGCCATTTTTGTTTGTTAAATTGAAGGATTAATTTGTTATTATCGAACAAATTAATTAAAAAAATATTAAATGTAACCAAAATGATGAAATATGAAAATCTTTATTCCCGAGGTCATTAGTATGGAATTTCGACTAGTTTTTTTGAGAACCATATATATTAGGTTTGTTGATGTGGAGATTAAACCTTTCCTAATCCGCCTGTTTGGCAACAAGGAAAATGGAGAAAATAATTGAAAAGAGAAGCCTTGAGCATCAAGACTTGTAGATTATGGTCGTCAAAAACCATACAAACTCAAAGAGAAAAAGACCTAAAAGTAAAAACTGATCGAGGTCTTCCCCAACAAAACAAACTCAAAATTAATTCACATATATAGAAGGGTAAAAAAAAGAAAAAGCTCCACTAATCTTGGAGGATTGAGGGTGAGACTTTGTTGCAGTCTTTGGAAAGCCACTTGGCCTTCATGTAGGTGGCTTTTCTCCAGGGAGGAACGTGAAGGCGGCTCTCTCTCAGCGATCGTTTTGCTGCCGGGCAAAGCAGAGAGATAATCTCCTTCAGCCTTTCTTCAGTCCCAACAAAGACCGAGGGAAGGGCGTTGGTGAGCTCCTTGAAGGTTGCTGAAGCCCTTGCCACTTCAAACTGGGACCTGAAGTCCATATCTACAATCAGCCTTGTTGCTTTCTCACCATTTTCAATATCTCTCACCATCACTTCAACATATTCATAATGACCTGTGAATTCCATAACTGAAACAGAGAACCCCATAAACAACAGAATTATATATACATGGGTTTTCAAGAATAGGTGTCTGTGTGAGAGAGAGACCTTTGGAGCAACATTTGGAGCGACCAAAATTAGAAACCCATGATGTTTTGCAGAGAGAAGCTTCATAACCATCCATTTTCAGTGTCATCACTAACCATTTCTTCAGATTAGTGGGTTCCTCATCCCTCACATACATCAATATTTTCTCACGGACATCAACCTCAGACTTTGTAGCCGTTCCAAGTATCTCCTATATAATTACAACCAGACCCACAAAACAAATGAATTTAAGGACAAGGACAAAGAAATATAGAAGATATATATACCTGCAGCAAGGTGATCAGACATGGGGGATGATCATTGGGAGACACAGGTTTTGGTCCTTTTGGAGACGCTGGCCTTAATTCAACGTAATCTATGACCTTCTGAATCAGTTGTTCTTCTGTAATGCTACCCATATTATATATATCCTTCGATCGGTTTCTTCCAAATGAAGATAAGATCTAGAGTTATGAACAACAAGCTTATAATCATGGTGCTGTTGAGTGTAGAAACAGCTTGACAGGGCGATGCATCAGGAAAACGATGTATTATTTTTCCTTTATTTTTTTTTTAATTAATAGAGAGAAATGTTCAAGGTTCAAACTTCAAACGATGTTATCCATTCTCTCTTTCTCTCCAATTACTTAGAAAAAGACCCTGACAAAAAGACAAAACTATTGAAAGACATTGCATAAAGAAGGATAGTTCCATGACAATTTCTCAAAATTTAATAAAAATTTTACGAGTTACATCAAGATCTTCTTTTTTGGGTAAATATATTATAATTCTTTGAGTCAATGCGTCAAAATTTTTATCTCCCCAAGTTTTTTTTTTTTTCGAAGATTTACTCTCTCGATCAATCGATGTTAATAAAATTCCCACCGTCAAAATTTTTTAACTGACGTTAGATTGGTTGAAATGTACCGTTTTGCCACGATAGCATAGCTAATTTTTTTTATTAATTTAATTTAAAAATTAAATCTATAAAATTTTTTTTTTAAAAAAATAAAATTTAGTAGTGAGGCAAAGCCAAAGGGGGGTTGGTTTAACAGGATTTAATTGTCGGTGTGGTTGCTTCCCCTGTAACAAATTCAACGTTGCCGGAGATGACTGCTTCCTCGCCACGCTTCCTCCCCTGTAAATTTTTTTATTTAACTTTTTATAGATTTAATTTTTAAATTAAATTAATAAAAAATAAGCTATGTTGACTTGGCAAGACAGTGTGTTTTTAACGACAGTTAAAAAGTTTTGACGGTAAAGATTTTATTGGTATTTCGATTGACTTAAAGAAGTAAATTTTCGAAAAAAAAAACTTAGGGAGATAAAAATTTTGGCGCGTTGACCCAATGACTTATAATATATTTATCCCTTCCTTTTTAGTATTACTCAATCATATCATCCTTCAACAAAAAAAAAAAATATTAATAATAATTTACTGTCTCACTGATAATTTTGCAACAAAATGATGAGCAATTACCAAGGGATATTAAAAGACCAAAAATTCCTCTCTCTTACTCATGTCCATGTAGATTGATGGAAATCCTAGTCAAATTCCTTATTCATCATAACTTGACCTTTTTCTTTTTTCTTTTTTTCAAATTTATATTTATCATTATAATAATTATTTTTTATTAAATAGGACCCATTTTCTTTCTGATTGGATATAGCAT
The DNA here is from genome assembly GCF_901000735.1 of Corylus avellana. NCBI lineage: Eukaryota > Viridiplantae > Streptophyta > Magnoliopsida > Fagales > Betulaceae > Corylus > Corylus avellana. Next base: position 3,040,272 of record NC_081546.1, read on the forward strand.
GACAACTTTATTAGAAATTTAATGGAAGGTAAACAAAATGCTCTATTTGATATCAATTAAAACCTTAAGAAGTAAGTCATAAAATTTAAACCAATAATTTGATAAAAGGTCATATCACAAGAAGGTTTGGACTTTGGAGCATTTTTCCCTTTAAAAAAACAAAATCTTAAAACTTAACTCAATATTTTTCTACACTTACATAGCACCTACTTGGATTTCTCCCCTGGCCCGCATTGGCCAGTAGGTCTTTACTAGTTGTTGGGACTGGCAGGTAAATCTAACATTTGATAAGGACACCTAAGTCCACTAATCCGCAAATGACGTGGAACGCAGAGCTTGTTCAATACTGCCACGTACACAAGCTGGCGTGGAAAAAAGTTAACCTTTTTCCTCGACTCATCTCAATATAAAACAAAAAGATTTAACGTCGTCTTAAGCCCACAGCTCCTCTCACCCGGAAAGCTCAAAGCCCTCTTATCAAACAACACCTGGATAAACCCCACACAAAAGATACATCTCCTTTCACGTGAGACCCGCTTTTTATCATAATCGACGGTCGAAACTTTGGATCTGAGAAAAGATAGGTATCTGCTCCCGTGACGCTAGCCTTATTTTCTTTATAATATATGAGAATAATAAGTTTCGTATATGGTGTTCCCAACTGTCGAAGCAATTTCAGTTTACTTTGCAATTTCATACGAGAGCAAAACACAAATTTTCTTCTGTGCGATTTTCCCGAGAAAATTTCTCAAGCACAGGTTCGAGCCTTAACCCAATCTTGGATTTCGTCTTGTAAAGTTTTCTAAAGAAGCATGATATATTTTTTTTCCCCCTGATTTGGTTCCAATTCGAGCGCGTAGGGTCATTCTTTGCTGTGTGAATGATGTTCTAGGGTTGGAATTTTTTTTTTTTTAAAAAAAGGATTTTGCTTATGGAATTTCGAGTTGTTTTGGAGAATGTAGCGTTTATTTAATTAGATGGATGAACTAAGGTTCTTTGAGAACCGCGGATTTGTTGCTCGGGAAGAACTTTCCTAACTCGCTTGTTTGGCTGCTGAGAAAATAGATGAGAATAAATTGAACTCGAAGTGTTGAATTTCATGATTTATTACGTTGTAGTTTTCAGCAAAAAGGAAGGGGAAAAAATGACGAAGAAACTAAAGTCAACTAAGCTAGCTAAAGCTAAGTGTATCAGCTTGATTTTGTTCCAAAAGTTTAAAACTCCAGGAGTTAATGCCCAATTTTTCTTCTCAGCAACCAAACAGTCACGACTTTTTCTTATTGGTTATTTTCTTAGTTTTGATGTATTTGGGTTCTCTCTCTCTCTCTCTCTCTCTCTTTTGGAATGTAATTACTGAACTTTGATGATTAGCCTAACAATACAGCACACACTTCGGTCATTTTTGGAGGCTTATTAAGAGATGAAAATTGTTGCGTACTAATCTCTGACAATTTTTCTTTAATTGACTCAAAAATAAAAGTTCCTGTAAGGACATGTAATTGAGATATTAATGTTAAATTTCCATTCAGTAATTTCAACATCTAATTTTTGGTTAGGAAATTATGAATCCTGTAATTGTGACTTTATGGGTCATCCCGTTGGGAAAAAATATCACAAGCCTTAAGTTCAAGTACTTTGATCGAGATGCTTTGCTGTATCACAGTAGAATACTTCTTGTAGTTTGAGTGAAGTTAGGAGAATATGTGCTCTGAGACGAAGTGGAACATTCTATATGATATTTTTAAATTCTCCAGTTGCATGAGATTCAAGATAATATCTTTACTTGGTCTGCCTTTATTACGTCAAAGTTGTATATATTGCTTTATCCATTATGTATATATGATATTGCTGATTTGTGGATGTCTTAATGGGTTTTACATTTCATAAGATTTACCATTTTTGTTGTTTATGTACTGTTGTTATTGATAATGGCTAAAGCATTAAGGAATCTGGACCTTAAAAGGCTAAGTTTTGGATCCTTCCACTCTTACGTTTTTTGTTTTTCTGATTAGTACGTTATACACATGCCGTGAAGTCTTGAGCTTACACCCACATTCTCTGCAACATCCTTTACGAGGTGTCAATTGGCCTTCAGACTCTAGCCTTAATTCAAAGTTCAAGCTGTTTGCTTCTCTTACCTTTTGGAAATAACTGTAGAAATTAAATGGATTGATGTATGTATTGGTTAGAAATTGTCAGTTATTGACATCTGGATTAGTTGAGAATTGAGCTGTGCTTATATAGGTAGCTTGCATCTTCCTTCTAATTCACCTATTTTATTAAAGCTAGTACTGTCCTTATTCCTGGAAAAAATACTGCTGTATTTATTTGTCAGTTATGGACATCTACATTTGGAGTTTGATTGTGCTTCAAAATTTGGGATATTTGTGAAACTGATCAAAACATATATATTTTGAAGCTAGTACCTTCTTTCTACTTCATGCATACTAGATTTCTCCTAATCAAGTATTCTGCTAATGTACTGTTTGAACTATCATGATTTTCTGTTTCCATTACCTAATGGATTGACATGATCTTCTACAGTTTTCTGGTGGTTTATTCTACAATTATTTTGATTAATTAACTTATAAAAAAAGCAATTATTTTGATTAATTGGTCCTTGTTTCAATGCAGGCTTCAGGATCCTGACCTTTGATGCTTCTTTTCACTATTAGAAGCAAAAGTTCACATCTGATCTGGCTTTCGTCTGTTTTTATATCATATCTTGTGTAAAGGAGGGGTTTCCTCACAGTTGGCACAAAGAAACATAAAAAAAAAAAAAAAAAAAAGTAATGCAAGAAAAAGGGCTGACAAAGCATTTTGGCACATAAGTTGAAGTTTCAAGTAAAATATCTCAACCATGCTGTGTATATCGGCACGTCAAGTGGAATTTGTTTCATAGTTCTACTCAATGGGATGGAGAGGGGTTTTCCATTCATTATTCTTTTTCCTTACTTTGGTTGAGTCCTCGAGCAGATCAGGGAAAATGTGGTCGCTTAACCTGGATGCTGAGTCAGCAACATTCTTCAGCTGGCCAATCTTCAGCGCAAGCATATTCGTAGCTGTTGCTCTTGTGCTCTCCATGTATCTTATCTTCGAGCACTTAGCTGCTTATAATCAGCCAGAGGTTGTCTCTTAGTTTGCAATTTTTTTTTATTTTTATTTATTTATTCTTTTGTTGCTTTGATCTGTATTCATTTAGCCCCCTGTACCATACTACTCTTGCCATTTTCTTTCTATCTATACAAATTACCTTGTATCATCTTTGTGACCTGGCTAGCTCCTCATAATATTACTATTATTCTTGTTTTCCTTTAACATGATCATCCAAGGTTGATAGCTGTAATTTTTGTCAATTTCAGGAGCAGAAGTTTCTAATTGGTCTCATTCTTATGGTTCCTGTTTATGCTCTAGAATCGGTAAAGACAGATGCTACTTCTTATGTTTATTTCCCTGTCATTTTGTTTTACTGTTTGTCATTAATTTTTTTTCGAGGGTCTCTTAGTTTTTCATATATTTCCAATATTATTTGAATGGTTATAATGCTTCCTGGGATGCAGCAAAAAAAGTGTTCATCCTGCGCTTCTTGCATTAATAGGTCACCCTTACCTTGTCATATGGTTCAAAAATTTACCAGAATGTCATTACATCATTTTCCTTGGACTAAAAAAATGAATGTATTCAGGCGTAATGTTGTTTTATCAAGAAATGATTAATTGTGGCTATGTAGAGTGATTGATAAAATCACACGCCATTGCTTATTCATAACATGTATATATATAATTAGGAGGCTGTAGTTTGTGACAAACATAAAATCTGTGATCTGCTTGTTGACACTTCCTTAGAAAAAATTCAGCTAATAGAATATGTAGCTAGCACTTATAATTTTTCGTGAACTAATTTTACATTGTGGAAATGTTTTGCACTTCAGATTTTTTCACTTTTGGGTTTGAATGTTGCATTTAACTGCAAAAAATTTGGGGACTTTGTCACTTTGCTTTGACTCAAGGGGTGGGTGAGGTGGAATTGAGGTCATTTGTAGGTTAAAAAAACAAAGTGAAATATCTGGACGCTTATGGAGCTTTATGTTAAATTGCTTTCTGCGACATCTGTATCTCTTTTTGCATAAAACTTTGACACATTAGAAAATTAGGTCTCATGAACAATATTTGACATGAAATGCTACAACATTTGAGTAATATAGCAATAGATTCTTGAATATGATACAAAATTTAACAACCTTGACTATTCACATGTTCACAGAGCCTACTACTCATGAGTATTTTGGCATCTGCTTGCCTGCACCATGTAAGAAATTCGGCCTGTATGGCTGTGTAGTTTTAGTAATTCTAGTGGACTAATTGTTTGGGTGCAGTTTTTGTCACTTTTGAATTCAGGTGCTGCATTCAACTGTGAAGTAATTCGTGACTGCTATGAGGCTTTTGCTTTGTATTGCTTCGAGAGATACCTGATAGCCTGCTTAGGTATGTTAGAGGATTGTGCATATGTACTTTTTGATTAGTGGCAGTGATTGTCTCTTAAGTTTGTTATATTGGATGACACAATCAATAAGTCTTTAACAAATTGGCTTTTGTTTTCTTATTCTTTTTCCTTTCCCTTTTTATTTTCTTTTGTAAATAATATTGCATGTTCGCATGCATGCTTGTGTGGTGCTTAGGTAATTGGTAGATTGTATAATTTGATTATGAAATTCCTTAAATTTATGTAAAAGTATTGTCTACCGAATTTTGGTATTATTTTCTCTACTGTTTCTTGACAAAAATATTGCTGCCTGTAGGTGGTGAGGAAAGTACAATCGAGTTTATGGAAAGTCAGAGCCTAATGGACCCCAGCACACCTCTTTTGAAAGATGCATACAGTTATGGAGTTGTAGAACATCCTTTTCCATTAAATTGGATCCTAAGAGATTGGTACCTTGGTCCTGAGTTCTATAATGCCGTGAAAATTGGCATAGTTCAATATGTATGTGCTCCTTTTTTGATTGAAGATTATTGCGTTCTTTTTATTTTTCATTTTGCAGCCTCTGTTTGGTGCTTACTGAAACTTTATTTCCAGATGATATTGAAGATGATCTGTGCATTGCTAGCAATGATTCTAGAAACTTTTGGGGTTTATGGGGAAGGGAAGTTTGAGTGGAGATATGGGTAAGACATCCTTATTTACCTTTCATGTTTCCTAATCAGCTTGTACATTCATTACATAATGCTCATGTGTGCTTGGGCGCACGCACACACAAAGGACAAATTTTGTGCCTGCTTGGGATTACTAAACCTATTGCTGAAAAATACATTTTCTTGTGTTTTAGTAATTATTTCTATTGTTATTTTTGCTATAATCTGAATGTCTCTTTTTCTTGCAGCTATCCATACTTGGCAGTTGTTCTTAATTTTAGTCAGACATGGGCTTTATATTGCCTTGTACAATTCTACACTGTTATTAAAGATAAATTACAACCGATTAAACCACTGGCAAAGTTTCTGACTTTCAAATCGATAGTATTCCTGACATGGTGGCAAGGTGTTGCTGTTGCATTTCTTTTCGCCATGGGAGCCTTTAAAGGATCTTTGGCTCAGGAGCTGAAAACACGTATACAAGACTACATCATCTGTATAGAGGTATGTAATGGAAATATGCATTATGATTATTTTTTATTTCCTATATGCATTTAATGCTGCTTATAAAAAGGTTTTTGTACGAAGAGGATATTTCTTTGAAAATAAGCAGCAATTGTTGTGGCTAATTTGCACATGAAGGCCAGATATGTTACTAATGAATCGGAGAAAACGTAGGTAAAAATTATATGGATTTTGCCAAGTTGATATTTTGTACAGCAAGTGATAAAATTTACATTATATAAGCAAAGGAACGAAAAAAACCTGTTATTATTGTTGTATATTCCTTTCATTTGGTTATCAAGATGCTTGCATGATGGGTTTTATAGTATTGAAGAAGCTCTTGAAAACTGGGCTAAGATTTTTGTAGATTAGTTGAGAGAGGCTTTAGATGGGGTTATTACACAGGCACATATCATAGTATTGAAGGAGATTAAATTTGTTGACCGGTCTGGGGTGATGTTTTGGATAATTGTTAGAAGCTTATGTCATGGTTTCAATTACTTGTCAAAAAAATATGAATAAAAATGACTTAAGATGGTATCTCAAACGTAATAAATATTGAATGGAAGTTCAAATAAAATTTCAATCACACTCCAAATCACCAACCCAATTTAAGGTTGAGATAAGATTCTGTGTAACAGTCTCATTCTGAGTCACTTGATCATGACAGATCCCACATCACTTTCAAACTTGTTTTGACTTGAGAACTTCTTATTTTTTATTTTTTTAATAATTATCACTTTTGGATTTTACAAAGATTCTTTTAGATCTCTCTCTCTCTCTCTCTCTCTCTCTCTCACACACAGTTGGAGCTTAAAATTGCATGCATTTGAAGCCGTAACATGAATGCAAAAAGTTTTGGCTTTTGTTGAACATCTTTTAGTTAGGTGATAGGTTTTAATACATTTTGGTTAATTTGACTTGTAAAAAAAAATTCCGTGGATTTTGTACCATTGTGATGCCTATTGGGGGTGCTTTTCTGCAATATTTGTATAATAAATAGGAGATATGGGATTGGGGAATCCAGGATGTTGGATGTTAGTACTGAGATATTGTTGTTCGAAAGTGGTGTGCTTGCTCTACTCTTTGTCCTAATTTTTTTGTTCTCTTTTTGCATATTTATTGTTAGAAATATCTTTTTTCTTTCTTTCTTCCCGACAATAAAGCACTTGATTTAGAGCCCCTAAAAGATTTCATGGTATGCCGCTTGGATTACAGTGTTGCATAAGCACCGACTATGCCTCAAATTCCATTTGGGGCTTCTCAATGCTGAACAAATCTGTTTTGCAAGCCGATCTTTGTTTACCAAGTAAACTATGTCGCATGAGGTTATTCTTCACAGTATCATGCCATTCTATGCTTCTTTTTCATTGCATAGAACCTTTCATTTTATCATCTGGGAAGTTAAAAGGATCAATACTTGCAAGGCTTCTGACTTTATGCTTGCAAAATAGATGGGTATTGCTGCCGTGGTGCACCTGTATGTCTTCCCAGCAGTACCTTACAAACGCGGAGAACGATGTGTTCGTAATGTATCTGTGATGGCTGACTATGCATCATTAGGATCTCCCCCTGATCCAGACGAGGTTCGTGACTGCGAAAGATCAACTAGAGTACGCCTGGCTCGGCATGATGAGAGAGAAAAGCGCTTGAATTTTCCTCAGAGTGTTCGTGACGTGGTCCTTGGAAGTGGCGAAATTGTAAGATATCATCAACCTTTTCATTTTTTTTTTCTCTGTGTTTCTGTTTTGCTGAACTTGTTCATTTGTTATTTCAGATTGTTGACGACATGAAGTATACAGTATCACATGTTGTAGAACCAGTGGAAAGGGGAATTGCAAAGATAAATAAAACCTTCCACAAGATATCTGAAAATGTGAAACGCTATGAGGAGCAGAGGAGGAGCAGCAGGGATGATAGTTATGTTATCCCCATGAATTCATGGACGGGGGAATTTTCAGAAGTTCACGATAATCTTGTTGAAGGTAGTGTTAGTGACAGTGGTTTGTCCAATGGGAAAAGACAGCATCCCCAACCCAGAGCCTCGGTATCTCGAAGTAGAACGGGCAGATAATGTTTGTCATGTAAATACACAAGAGTAAAAACTCAAAATTTTTAGCTGAAAAGCTGGTGGCTTTTATGGAGGCAAACACATCAAGGGGGTGAAAAGTGAGTTTATGCACAGGATTTCCTTTTAATTAGAGAATGATAGGGGAATGGTGGATCAATAGGCCGGGAAATAACGCTGCCTAAGTGAGCATGCAATGCAAGTAATCTTTACCATACGAGGGTCAATCAAACCCATCTTACTGTTTCGACTCAACTCTAACAATGAATTGTTGATATTAATTCAGCAAAATAAAATTATTCGAATATAAAGTGCGTCACTTTATATTAACGGGAGCGGGGAGCGGCTCTCCTCCAACTGGGGGAGCCTCTCATTTCCTATTTCCCATATATAACTCCTTGTTTTCTTTTCAATATCATGTCCGCACACTGCAAGCTTTGAATTGAAAAACCTTCAAAAATTTTGGAAACAAGAGTGAGCAAATTTTGGTCAGGTCGGCCATCAATGGCCCATCATGCTTGGCCTAAAATGAGAAAAAAAAAAAAAAAAAAACAGGAAGAAGAGGTATTTGATCTTTCTTTTTCTTTTCTTTTTTTTTTTAAAAAAAAGAATAATTTGAGGTTAAGTAATTCCATGCAAGACGGATGAGAATCAAAACTAGAAAACGAAAAAAAAAAAAAAACAGCAAAGAAAGGGTAAGAAGGAGAATTAGCACACAAAGAAGAGGGCTAAAAAGTCATTGCACATCAAAGGAGAATTAGGGCTTTGCGCTTTGCGTCTCTCTGGCATATCTTCCCTATATATAGATTAGGGCAAGCCTTTCTAACTTCGCAGCCTCTCTCTTCTCTCTCTCTCTCTCTCTCTTCTGTCTCTGTGTTTCTTAGACTTAGGGTTTGTATAGGCACTAAACTTGTATTGTTTGTGGGCAGCAGTGATGAGCAATTGAGATAGTCATGCACCACTCTGATGATTTTTACAATCAATATGTGCTGATAAATTTCTCTTACCCATATATCTCTGAGCTTCTCTCTTTTCTCAATTTATTTTTCTTTTCTTTTTCTCTTTCTCTTGCATTACTTTTTTCGACTTTTATTTTATTTTTTATAAAATTAATCCTCATTGTTTTTCTTTTCAGTATATGATTAGTAGCTAGTATTATTATTATTTTTCAGTATTTGTCACGTATTTCGCTCTAGCTTTATGATTTAGAACCCAGAAAAAAGAAGGGATCCAAATGATGGGGTTTTCTTCGGAAGACCAAACCATGATGCGGACCTATACTCATTGGTGAGGATAAACTATGGCCTCTGATGGTTCCTTTCTTTTAATCATAATCTATAGTTTCATTCAATATATTTGACTATTTGCCATTTCCATTTCCTATTGTTATTGTCCTTTTCATCTTTACTCTTCTTTTCAAATCTATACTTTAACCGATTTTGCTGTCCATTAGTTATATCGATTAACCTTTTGTGAGGCCAAATTGGCCAGCGGCTGTTAAGTCACCTAGCAATCTAGCATTCTCCCTTTTGCCGGATTGGATATTAGCGACAACATCCCTACTCATCTTAGTCTAGTAAAGCTGAATTAATTTTAATTAAATGAATAAACTTTTATTTTCCATTTTTAGTTAGACGAAAAAAATTATATAAAAATTGCTGTGGTGCCAAATTTTTGCTAAAAGATAAGTATTAAACTAATGTAAATCTTATTTATTGAAGATGATCAAAATAATTAATTAAGAAAAATACTATCATTGAATAAGTTTTATATTGATTGGTTTATTTTTCTTAATTAAAAAAATTTAGTACTAGCATTTTCTCTTGAGATATGTTCTGGAGAATTAGGATGATATATTAAACGCAAGAATTCCAATGTAGTAGGATAGAGGCACATTGGTGCGTTCAATTGTAGTTGGTGTCTTTGCTGACCAACCGCACAATAAAAATTCATCATAAATTTTCTCCAAATTGAGTTGGACAAAATTTTCTCCAACCCCTCTCTAAAATTGCCACATGGGGTCCCTTAAACACGTGCTTTTAACGTTTAAGATTTGGACCTTGGAGGTGGCTGAGCCATCCCAAGAACCGATGGGGGGCCTTAGACCGCTTCGAAGTCACCCCCAAGGGGCCATTTGGGGGTGGCCGAATTTGGACCTTGTGGGTGGTTGAACCACCCCTAAGGGCCCCTTGGGAGGTGACTCACCCCTAAGGTCCAAATAAAAAAAAATTCGGGATACTTTTACTAAAGACTTCTGAACTTCTACCTAACGATTTGACAAATCCTCCTAAACTTCAAAATCTCTCAATTGTAATCAATTTAGACCCTTTCGTCAAATTGAAGACGTTAAAAGTGAGATAATGATGTTTATACTTAATAAAATTTCAAATTTATCCTTACTTTCAATTTTTTTTTTTTTTTTTTTTTTTTTAAAACAAATAGAGACCTAGCCTGAGACCTAGGGGTCTCTAGCGAAGACTCACGCGGGTCTCAGGCCAGACCCGCATGGGTCTCCACCAGAGACCTTGAAGACCCACAGTGGGTCTCTGGCTCAGACCCGTTTGGGTCACGGCTAGACCCGCGTGATCTTTTTTCTTTTTATTTTATTTTAAAAAAAGAAACGAAAATTAGGGGTATTCTAGTTTTTTTAGGGTTTGTCGTTAAAAGATGAGTCTAAATTGATTGCAATTGAAAGTTCAGGGAACTAAATTGAGAGATTGTAAAGCTTATAAGGGGTTTGTCAAATTGGGTAGAAGTTCAAGGTTCTTTAATGAAATTATCCCAAAAAATTTTAAAATTTTTTGGCCCTTGAGGTGGCCGAAGCCACCTCTGGGTTCAACAGGGGTGGCCTACCACCTTAGCTTTTATGATTTTATTTTAGTTTTTTATTATTTATATGTATATTTTCTTTTTAAAAATTAAATAGTATTTTATTATTTAAATTTTGAGAGTTGCTACAACACATTCTCCTCACCATCTTCCTTCTTTCAACATCTTGACTTTTTCAAAATAAAAATAAAAAATAAAAAATACAAGAAAGAGGAGATGGTTGAACTCTATGGAATGGCCACTTTACCAATTACACCACGGCAAGTAATTAGACAAGATAACAATCAAGAAAAATCTTCTTCCATGATTACCAATTAAAACATGTGAATTTATTCTCCCGATCGGTTGGGACCACGCTTCATAAAGCGAAGATCACTAATTTGAATCTCATTCCCTCTCTTGTACAGACATGTCAAAAAAAAAAAAAAAAATTAAAATAAATAGTGCCATCTAATATTTGAGGTCCGCGGATCAATGAAAAAATTAAATAAAATAATTTTTTTTTTCAATTTTAAAATATTAAATATTAAAAAATCATCTTTAATTTTTTTGAGATGTAAAATTGCTAATCAAATTTAATTTCAAGTTTTGTTAATATAATATATTAATTGTGTGGCCCTGCTGGATTCCTTTCCTAGTGTGCTTCCGAGACTTTTCTCCAACTTTGAATTGGAAGACCTTCGGCCATAGTGAATTGAAGTGCAAGTAATAAAAGATTGGTACACTTACAAAAAATAATAATAATAAAAAAAAAATAATAAAAGATTGGTACAGTTTTCTTCTTGGACAAAATAAGAGAGAAATAGAAATGGTGCTACCGTAAAAAAGAGAAAAATAGAGAGATCAATTGTCATTGTATCCCATCAAAAAGGAAGAAGAATTTGTATTCTTATCTTTGGTATTCTCTTTAATCTCTATTGTATGATAGTGAGGTTTTGGTGTATTGAAGTTTTAGGTCGGAGTGATTTTCTCTTTACTATATTTTTGTACTCCATCTTTCATAGTAAATTTTTTCATGATCGTCTTCGCCCTCGAACATACCTCACATTGAGGGAACCACTTAAATTTTGGTATTATTTTGTATGTGATTATTCTTGCTTTACATAGCCGTAATTGTGATCGTTTTTTTGCACAACATAGATAATATGGCTAATTTATTATATTTTTCTTTTAAGATATGCGATTATATCTGCGATTTAATTAATTATGTACTAAAAACAATAGCAAGGTGATGATAAGTGATCAAAATTGGTAACAACAAAACGTATGGGTGAAAAGGCGATTACGGTTAGTCATTATTGGCTAAAATTACTAACCGCTTAGACAGTTAGTAAAATTTCCTAACCGTCTCCCCTAACCGCCTATGCTGTTAACCAGCTGTTCGCAGTTAATAATCCTAATAATTGTTAAAAACAATGTCATTTTTATGGTAATATGAGAATACCTTACTACATATGACATCATTTCTAAATTTTTATATATTTAAACACAAAAACGACTTCGTTTCATGTGTGTGTGCGTATATATATATAAATGAGGTTAGCGGTTTTTTCAAAACCTAAAACCACTAACAATAACCGCCTACGCGATTAACAGTTTTTTCTAATCGCTTTCAAAAGTCTCATCGACATGTTTCTATATTTTTAGTAGAAAAGTAGAAACACAAGTTTTGGAAGAAGACAATTTCCATTCATCAAATTCCAAGTTTTTGGGAGTTGAAAATTTGACATGTAAAGTTCATCATTCCTATCAATTTAATTACATTTTTTTTAAAAAATAAAATAAAAAAATAAATTATAAAAAATAAAAAAAATAAAAAAATTAGACTCACTCAAAGAGTTAGTGGGCTCAAAACTATTAACTTCATGAGTAATGTTACACACACTATTACTCTCACACTCCTTGACTTCTATAATTTTTATTTAATCAAAATTCAATAATAATATATATCAAATTTAATAATAATTTTAAAAGCTAAGTTAGAAAAAATGAAATAAGAATGAGAGTGCTTATTGCATTACTCAACGTGCAAATCCCATAATTTGTAGCAAAAGACTTTTTCATACGCTAATAATGCATTTGCCCAATCTTAAAGCACTCCTATATTTGGATGAAATCCCCACTAAATTTCGTGTACTCCACTAGAATTACTGTTCTGCAAGAAACCGTAGATCGGAAACTTGATGCTCATTTTCTTGGATTCGGATCTCCTCAAATTATGTGAAAATATGAGACTCTCATATTGTTAATCTTGGCCATCCAATCTCATCCAATGGCCTACAACAAGTGATGCGACGCGTCCCACTAAAATTTAAGAGAAATGCTCTTTTTCATTCTCCTCACCTTCTCGTTACCATCTCCTCTCTCTTGTATTTTTTATTTTGGAAAAGTCAAGATGTTGAAAAAAGGAAGATGGTGAAGAGATGGTGAGGAGAATGTGTTGTAGCAACTCTCAATTGGTAAATAATTGAGAGGCTCTCTATATACTAGACTCTCCTATCCTATGCCATGAAAATTGAAGCAAATTAATAATTATTGTTGTTATAAGTGAGGAGATGGCATCTTCAAACGCTCCTGAGCAAGACAAGTATCGGCATTACTTGAGCGAAGAAGAAGTCAAGAACACCAAATGGAGGTTTGGTGTCCCTGACTATAGTGTTGTCAACAAGCTCTTTGAAGAAGGCAGAACTAAGGTGTCTCCCTTTTCAATTCCTACTTAATTTCTTTTGTCTCAGTGTGTGTTGTACTTGTGTCACTAGCCATATAAGTTTTTTGATCTCTAACTACTGTTGATGCTTTTTGGATGAAGATTTGGCCTGCTGGGTCGCTTGAAGATAAGGTGCAGAGGCTTGTAAAGACATGGGAAATGGAATTTTTCCATAAGACCAACTTTGATGACTTCAAAACCATTGATCCCAAGAAGTTTACTTTCGGCTTAAATGGTGCTTTAATTAATTATCTAGATTTCGTAGCTTCCATGCTTGTGTTCTTAGCGCGCGCGTTTTAATTTACTGTAATTATGCATGCAGGAAGGAAGGGTCTAAATTTGGAAGAAATAGGCAAACTTGGGGGAGGCTATAACCCTCTGCTACAGACCTCTCTGCCTGAGAAATTCAGGGGCTACAATCCAGATGGAGAAACCAACGAATCTTCTCATCGGACTTTCACGACAACGTTCCCTCGCGGGTTTGCCTTGGAGATTCTCCATGTTTATAGTGGGCCGCCGGTGATTGTGTACAAATTCAGGCATTGGGGTTACATGGAGGGCCCTTTCAAAGGCCATGCCCCTACTGGAGAAAGGGTTGAACTCTATGGAATGGCCATTTTTGAGGTTACCTACCCTTCAACAATATCTTTCCAAGGCCATACCCCATATATTTTTGAGATGTCTGTGTTTTTCTGTGTTTGTATTTGTCCTATTTACTGTAATTGTTGGGTTTTTTGCACAACAAAACAGGTGGACGAGGAGATGAGAGTGGTGAAGGTGGAGTTCTTCTTCGACCGTGGTCAGTTGCTCGGAGGTCTTCTGAAAGGTGCTAGCTTGGATGGCTCTGCCGAGGAGGCGGCTTCAAACTGCCCTGTGCTTAGGCAAACAGGGTAGAATTAGAATATTCACAATAAAACTGGAAGGTTTCAGAATATGAAATTTTCAATCTGTTGTAATAATGTGATAATATGTTTTCCCATCTGTACGAGGATCTCCTCCCACTATTCCTGGAGCTGTTGTTGTTTGCTTATTCCTAAATCCTAATATATGTGAAGCTGTTTAACAAATGGTCGTGTTCTGATTTTCTGCATCATATTCTTTTCTGGGAAGACTGAATCCCATTTTATGACTTTGGAAACTCCATGCTTGGACTAGGGATGAAGAAGACAATTGTTTACATTTCTTTTGAAAGTAAGAAGAAAATTCCTATTTTGCATTCTCCTACTAAGAAGAAAATTACTATTTTGCATTCTCCTACTGACGGAAAGTGAACAATATGATAAAAGATTGGTGTTTCACCAATTGGATAAATTTGGCATCTCATCACATAAAAAAGTAACCATAACTCTCAAAGAACAAAATAAACTATCCCTAACCTTTTATCGTCCCCCCAAATACAATGGAAACTTACACTTAAATAGAATAAATACTAAACCCTAACCCTAATGTGACTAACTTTTGGGCAAAGCCCATTATTAAATATGGACTCTAAAAACATAAATTAAATATTAAAAACAATTACAAAATAATACTAAATCTAAACTAATATTCTTTCTTCTCTTCAAATATAATTAAACACCATTAATTACGCTAATTTAATGAACCAATTTTTTTTCACAAATTATGTCTTAAAAAACCGGTTTAGCATTAAAATAAAAATGATTCATGTCACACATCGCAATATTAAGACATTTCTGAGAGTGATTCGGCTTTTATATATATATATATATATATATATATATGATAATAATAATAAAAAAAGGATTACCGATTGTAAGATTAAAAGAATTCATTGTGCAAGATGTAGGGGCTTCGAAAGGAGAAAGAGAAAGAAAAATAAAAAAATCACATAGATGAAGCAATACTCTATAATTAAGCACCTAATTCTGTTTAAATTATTTAATTCAAGATATAAAATCATTAGACGACAATAATTTACAAAAAAAAAAAAAAAAAAATTGTCCTAATTTTAAAAGTTTTCTCAAAAGTAGATTCAAAACTATCTAGGGACACCTTGACTCTTGAGCTTAGTGTGGATTAAGTACGATATTTTATTTGGGAGTAATGATTTAGTGA
>NC_081546.1:3055687-3069613 GCF_901000735.1 Corylus avellana
CAAAGAAAGGGTAAGAAGGAGAATTAGCACACAAAGAAGAGGGCTAAAAAGTCATTGCACATCAAAGGAGAATTAGGGCTTTGCGCTTTGCGTCTCTCTGGCATATCTTCCCTATATATAGATTAGGGCAAGCCTTTCTAACTTCGCAGCCTCTCTCTTCTCTCTCTCTCTCTCTCTCTTCTGTCTCTGTGTTTCTTAGACTTAGGGTTTGTATAGGCACTAAACTTGTATTGTTTGTGGGCAGCAGTGATGAGCAATTGAGATAGTCATGCACCACTCTGATGATTTTTACAATCAATATGTGCTGATAAATTTCTCTTACCCATATATCTCTGAGCTTCTCTCTTTTCTCAATTTATTTTTCTTTTCTTTTTCTCTTTCTCTTGCATTACTTTTTTCGACTTTTATTTTATTTTTTATAAAATTAATCCTCATTGTTTTTCTTTTCAGTATATGATTAGTAGCTAGTATTATTATTATTTTTCAGTATTTGTCACGTATTTCGCTCTAGCTTTATGATTTAGAACCCAGAAAAAAGAAGGGATCCAAATGATGGGGTTTTCTTCGGAAGACCAAACCATGATGCGGACCTATACTCATTGGTGAGGATAAACTATGGCCTCTGATGGTTCCTTTCTTTTAATCATAATCTATAGTTTCATTCAATATATTTGACTATTTGCCATTTCCATTTCCTATTGTTATTGTCCTTTTCATCTTTACTCTTCTTTTCAAATCTATACTTTAACCGATTTTGCTGTCCATTAGTTATATCGATTAACCTTTTGTGAGGCCAAATTGGCCAGCGGCTGTTAAGTCACCTAGCAATCTAGCATTCTCCCTTTTGCCGGATTGGATATTAGCGACAACATCCCTACTCATCTTAGTCTAGTAAAGCTGAATTAATTTTAATTAAATGAATAAACTTTTATTTTCCATTTTTAGTTAGACGAAAAAAATTATATAAAAATTGCTGTGGTGCCAAATTTTTGCTAAAAGATAAGTATTAAACTAATGTAAATCTTATTTATTGAAGATGATCAAAATAATTAATTAAGAAAAATACTATCATTGAATAAGTTTTATATTGATTGGTTTATTTTTCTTAATTAAAAAAATTTAGTACTAGCATTTTCTCTTGAGATATGTTCTGGAGAATTAGGATGATATATTAAACGCAAGAATTCCAATGTAGTAGGATAGAGGCACATTGGTGCGTTCAATTGTAGTTGGTGTCTTTGCTGACCAACCGCACAATAAAAATTCATCATAAATTTTCTCCAAATTGAGTTGGACAAAATTTTCTCCAACCCCTCTCTAAAATTGCCACATGGGGTCCCTTAAACACGTGCTTTTAACGTTTAAGATTTGGACCTTGGAGGTGGCTGAGCCATCCCAAGAACCGATGGGGGGCCTTAGACCGCTTCGAAGTCACCCCCAAGGGGCCATTTGGGGGTGGCCGAATTTGGACCTTGTGGGTGGTTGAACCACCCCTAAGGGCCCCTTGGGAGGTGACTCACCCCTAAGGTCCAAATAAAAAAAAATTCGGGATACTTTTACTAAAGACTTCTGAACTTCTACCTAACGATTTGACAAATCCTCCTAAACTTCAAAATCTCTCAATTGTAATCAATTTAGACCCTTTCGTCAAATTGAAGACGTTAAAAGTGAGATAATGATGTTTATACTTAATAAAATTTCAAATTTATCCTTACTTTCAATTTTTTTTTTTTTTTTTTTTTTTTTAAAACAAATAGAGACCTAGCCTGAGACCTAGGGGTCTCTAGCGAAGACTCACGCGGGTCTCAGGCCAGACCCGCATGGGTCTCCACCAGAGACCTTGAAGACCCACAGTGGGTCTCTGGCTCAGACCCGTTTGGGTCACGGCTAGACCCGCGTGATCTTTTTTCTTTTTATTTTATTTTAAAAAAAGAAACGAAAATTAGGGGTATTCTAGTTTTTTTAGGGTTTGTCGTTAAAAGATGAGTCTAAATTGATTGCAATTGAAAGTTCAGGGAACTAAATTGAGAGATTGTAAAGCTTATAAGGGGTTTGTCAAATTGGGTAGAAGTTCAAGGTTCTTTAATGAAATTATCCCAAAAAATTTTAAAATTTTTTGGCCCTTGAGGTGGCCGAAGCCACCTCTGGGTTCAACAGGGGTGGCCTACCACCTTAGCTTTTATGATTTTATTTTAGTTTTTTATTATTTATATGTATATTTTCTTTTTAAAAATTAAATAGTATTTTATTATTTAAATTTTGAGAGTTGCTACAACACATTCTCCTCACCATCTTCCTTCTTTCAACATCTTGACTTTTTCAAAATAAAAATAAAAAATAAAAAATACAAGAAAGAGGAGATGGTTGAACTCTATGGAATGGCCACTTTACCAATTACACCACGGCAAGTAATTAGACAAGATAACAATCAAGAAAAATCTTCTTCCATGATTACCAATTAAAACATGTGAATTTATTCTCCCGATCGGTTGGGACCACGCTTCATAAAGCGAAGATCACTAATTTGAATCTCATTCCCTCTCTTGTACAGACATGTCAAAAAAAAAAAAAAAAATTAAAATAAATAGTGCCATCTAATATTTGAGGTCCGCGGATCAATGAAAAAATTAAATAAAATAATTTTTTTTTTCAATTTTAAAATATTAAATATTAAAAAATCATCTTTAATTTTTTTGAGATGTAAAATTGCTAATCAAATTTAATTTCAAGTTTTGTTAATATAATATATTAATTGTGTGGCCCTGCTGGATTCCTTTCCTAGTGTGCTTCCGAGACTTTTCTCCAACTTTGAATTGGAAGACCTTCGGCCATAGTGAATTGAAGTGCAAGTAATAAAAGATTGGTACACTTACAAAAAATAATAATAATAAAAAAAAAATAATAAAAGATTGGTACAGTTTTCTTCTTGGACAAAATAAGAGAGAAATAGAAATGGTGCTACCGTAAAAAAGAGAAAAATAGAGAGATCAATTGTCATTGTATCCCATCAAAAAGGAAGAAGAATTTGTATTCTTATCTTTGGTATTCTCTTTAATCTCTATTGTATGATAGTGAGGTTTTGGTGTATTGAAGTTTTAGGTCGGAGTGATTTTCTCTTTACTATATTTTTGTACTCCATCTTTCATAGTAAATTTTTTCATGATCGTCTTCGCCCTCGAACATACCTCACATTGAGGGAACCACTTAAATTTTGGTATTATTTTGTATGTGATTATTCTTGCTTTACATAGCCGTAATTGTGATCGTTTTTTTGCACAACATAGATAATATGGCTAATTTATTATATTTTTCTTTTAAGATATGCGATTATATCTGCGATTTAATTAATTATGTACTAAAAACAATAGCAAGGTGATGATAAGTGATCAAAATTGGTAACAACAAAACGTATGGGTGAAAAGGCGATTACGGTTAGTCATTATTGGCTAAAATTACTAACCGCTTAGACAGTTAGTAAAATTTCCTAACCGTCTCCCCTAACCGCCTATGCTGTTAACCAGCTGTTCGCAGTTAATAATCCTAATAATTGTTAAAAACAATGTCATTTTTATGGTAATATGAGAATACCTTACTACATATGACATCATTTCTAAATTTTTATATATTTAAACACAAAAACGACTTCGTTTCATGTGTGTGTGCGTATATATATATAAATGAGGTTAGCGGTTTTTTCAAAACCTAAAACCACTAACAATAACCGCCTACGCGATTAACAGTTTTTTCTAATCGCTTTCAAAAGTCTCATCGACATGTTTCTATATTTTTAGTAGAAAAGTAGAAACACAAGTTTTGGAAGAAGACAATTTCCATTCATCAAATTCCAAGTTTTTGGGAGTTGAAAATTTGACATGTAAAGTTCATCATTCCTATCAATTTAATTACATTTTTTTTAAAAAATAAAATAAAAAAATAAATTATAAAAAATAAAAAAAATAAAAAAATTAGACTCACTCAAAGAGTTAGTGGGCTCAAAACTATTAACTTCATGAGTAATGTTACACACACTATTACTCTCACACTCCTTGACTTCTATAATTTTTATTTAATCAAAATTCAATAATAATATATATCAAATTTAATAATAATTTTAAAAGCTAAGTTAGAAAAAATGAAATAAGAATGAGAGTGCTTATTGCATTACTCAACGTGCAAATCCCATAATTTGTAGCAAAAGACTTTTTCATACGCTAATAATGCATTTGCCCAATCTTAAAGCACTCCTATATTTGGATGAAATCCCCACTAAATTTCGTGTACTCCGCTAGAATTACTGTTCTGCAAGAAACCATAGATCGGAAACTTCATGCTCATTTTCTTGGATTCGGATCTCCTCAGATTATGTGAAAATATGAGACTCTCATATTGTTAATCTTGGCCATCCAATCTCATCCAATGGCCTACAACAAGTGATGCGACGCGTCCCACTAAAATTTAAGAGAAATGCTCTTTTTCATTCTCCTCACCTTCTCGTTACCATCTCCTCTCTCTTGTATTTTTTATTTTGGAAAAGTCAAGATGTTGAAAAAAGGAAGATGGTGAAGAGATGGTGAGGAGAATGTGTTGTAGCAACTCTCAATTGGTAAATAATTGAGAGGCTCTCTATATACTAGACTCTCCTATCCTATGCCATGAAAATTGAAGCAAATTAATAATTATTGTTGTTATAAGTGAGGAGATGGCATCTTCAAACGCTCCTGAGCAAGACAAGTATCGGCATTACTTGAGCGAAGAAGAAGTCAAGAACACCAAATGGAGGTTTGGTGTCCCTGACTATAGTGTTGTCAACAAGCTCTTTGAAGAAGGCAGAACTAAGGTGTCTCCCTTTTCAATTCCTACTTAATTTCTTTTGTCTCAGTGTGTGTTGTACTTGTGTCACTAGCCATATAAGTTTTTTGATCTCTAACTACTGTTGATGCTTTTTGGATGAAGATTTGGCCTGCTGGGTCGCTTGAAGATAAGGTGCAGAGGCTTGTAAAGACATGGGAAATGGAATTTTTCCATAAGACCAACTTTGATGACTTCAAAACCATTGATCCCAAGAAGTTTACTTTCGGCTTAAATGGTGCTTTAATTAATTATCTAGATTTCGTAGCTTCCATGCTTGTGTTCTTAGCGCGCGCGTTTTAATTTACTGTAATTATGCATGCAGGAAGGAAGGGTCTAAATTTGGAAGAAATAGGCAAACTTGGGGGAGGCTATAACCCTCTGCTACAGACCTCTCTGCCTGAGAAATTCAGGGGCTACAATCCAGATGGAGAAACCAACGAATCTTCTCATCGGACTTTCACGACAACGTTCCCTCGCGGGTTTGCCTTGGAGATTCTCCATGTTTATAGTGGGCCGCCGGTGATTGTGTACAAATTCAGGCATTGGGGTTACATGGAGGGCCCTTTCAAAGGCCATGCCCCTACTGGAGAAAGGGTTGAACTCTATGGAATGGCCATTTTTGAGGTTACCTACCCTTCAACAATATCTTTCCAAGGCCATACCCCATATATTTTTGAGATGTCTGTGTTTTTCTGTGTTTGTATTTGTCCTATTTACTGTAATTGTTGGGTTTTTTGCACAACAAAACAGGTGGACGAGGAGATGAGAGTGGTGAAGGTGGAGTTCTTCTTCGATCGTGGTCAGTTGCTCGGAGGTCTTCTGAAAGGTGCTAGCTTGGATGGCTCTGCCGAGGAGGCGGCTTCAAACTGCCCTGTGCTTAGGCAAACAGGGTAGAATTAGAATATTCACAATAAAACTGGAAGGTTTCAGAATATGAAATTTTCAATCTGTTGTAATAATGTGATAATATGTTTTCCCATCTGTACGAGGATCTCCTCCCACTATTCCTGGAGCTGTTGTTGTTTGCTTATTCCTAAATCCTAATATATGTGAAGCTGTTTAACAAATGGTCGTGTTCTGATTTTCTGCATCATATTCTTTTCTGGGAAGACTGAATCCCATTTTATGACTTTGGAAACTCCACGCTTGGACTAGGGATGAAGAAGACAATTGTTTACATTTCTTTTGAAAGTAAGAAGAAAATTCCTATTTTGCATTCTCCTACTGAGAAGAAAATTACTATTTTGCATTCTCCTACTGACGGAAAGTGAACAATATGATAAAAGATTGGTGTTTCACCAATTGGATAAATTTGGCATCTCATCACATAAAAAAGTAATCATAACTCTCAAAGAACAAAATAAACTATCCCTAACCTTTTATCGTCCCCCCAAATACAATTGAAACTTACACTTAAATAGAATAAATACTAAACCCTAACCCTAATGTGACTAACTTTTGGGCAAAGCCCATTATTAAATATGGACTCTAAAAACATAAATTAAATATTAAAAACAATTACAAAATAATACTAAATCTAAACTAATATTCTTTCTTCTCTTCAAATATAATTAAACACCATTAATTACGCTAATTTAATGAACCAATTTTTTTTCACAAATTATGTCTTAAAAAACCGGTTTAGCATTAAAATAAAAATGATTCATGTCACACATCGCAATATTAAGACATTTCTGAGAGTGATTCGGCTTTTATATATATATATATATATATATATATATGATAATAATAATAAAAAAAGGATTACCGATTGTAAGATTAAAAGAATTCATTGTGCAAGATGTAGGGGCTTCGAAAGGAGAAAGAGAAAGAAAAATAAAAAAATCACATAGATGAAGCAATACTCTATAATTAAGCACCTAATTCTGTTTAAATTATTTAATTCAAGATATAAAATCATTAGACGACAATAATTTACAAAAAAAAAAAAAAAAAAAATTGTCCTAATTTTAAAAGTTTTCTCAAAAGTAGATTCAAAACTATCTAGGGACACCTTGACTCTTGAGCTTAGTGTGGATTAAGTACGATATTTTATTTGGGAGTAATGATTTAGTGAACACCTGCGTGTGTAAATAGTGTGTACGCCGGTGTTATGATATATACTGTTTAAATATTATTTTAATTATATTTTATAATATTATAACACCTGCACGCCCGTCTTGACTAAATTATACTCTTTTTATTTGGTTGGTGTATACTAAACCTGGCTGCTTTTGTGCAATGAAAAACAAAATAATATTCCAAGGTGTTGGGTGCCTGTGGACTGCAGTCTTTCCTTTGTCACTTTCTTCTTCTTCAATTATTCAGAAAAAGACTTATTTATTTCTTTATGAAATTTGACTGTTGCTAAATTACAACTTATACTTTATGAATTAAACCTTTTTTTAAACCGCCGCTTATACCAGAAATTTAAGCTAAGAAAAATGGAGAATTTAATCAATTAATTATATTTTAAAATTTTCTCTCATATGTGGGCTCAAACATTTTGTTTATAAGTGAGATTCAACACGTATTATATTTAACTGAAATGAAGAAATTGATGGAAACAAGGGTCAAACTCGGTACCTGATTTTGATCATTTGATGTGAATTGTGGAGTTGGGCTTTGAACTTATGACTTACGATTTTAGTACCGTATTAAAGTTAAAATACCACTTATTTTAAGAGTTGAAGCTAGTAAAAATATAAAATTTAATTATTTAATTAATATTTTAACAACATTGACTTCAAGATGGGCGACGCATGATCACGGACTATTCTCAGTGTACAAAAGGCGAAACTAGCATTATAGTTTGAGGGGGGGGGGGGGCAAAAGTTAAAAAAAAAAAAAACAAGGGCTTGCGGGTTTAATATATTTGGCTATATAAAGTCTCTTCTGTAACACAAATTTCCCAAGTTAAAAAACACCCAGACCTTGTTGTTTAGTGGGAGCTAAGATGGCATCTTCAGGAGTTGAGGATGAGGAGAAGTATCGTTCCTACTTACATGGAGAAGGGGAGAGGAACACCAAATGGAAGTATGGTGCTCCTCCTAACTATGATGTTGTTAACAAGCTTTTTGAAGAAGGAAGAACCAAGGTCTCTCTCTCTCTCCCTCTCTCTCTCTCTCTCTCTCTCTCTCAATATCATGATATTTGTATTATGATAATCTGATGACTAATTAATTTTGTTAATTTATGGAAGATATGGCCTTCTGGGTCACTTGAAGAAAAAGTGCAGAACCTTGTAAAGACATGGGAAATGGAGATGTTCCACAAAGTATGCTCTGATGACTACAAATCAGTTGATCCAAAGAAGTATACTTTCAGCCTAAATGGTAACATTTAATTAAGCTCCTTATTTAGTTCATTGTATTAATATGATAATCATCATGGTTGCCATATATCTGGTCATAATTACCTTGCAGGAAGGAAGGCTTTAACTATAGAAGAAAAGCGTAAGCTTGGGGGAGGCTACAATTCCTTTCTCCAAACCTCCTTGCCAGAGAAATTTCGTATCTACAACCCTGCAGAAGAAACAGCTGATTCATCTCATACGGCTTTCACATCAGCTTTCCCTCGTGGGCTTGCTCTGGAGATTCTCCATGTTTATTCAGGGCCACCAGTGATTGTGTACAAATTCAGGCACTGGGGTTTCATGGAGGGTCCTTTCAAAGGCCATGAACCAACAGGAGAAATCGTTGAGCTCTTTGGGATGTCTGTTTTTGAGGTATGTATAGCCCCTTGCACTTCTTTTTCTTCATCTTCATCTTCTTCTTCTTCTCCTTCATACATATTCACTGTCTTGTTTTGTTTGATACAGTTGGACGAACAAGAGAAAATTGTGAAGGTCGAGTTCTTCCTTGACCGTGGAGAGCTGCTAGGAGGTCTTACCAAAGGTGCTAGCTTGGATGGATCCACTGAAGAGGCCGCTTCAAGCTGCCCCTTCTTGAGGAACACAGGGTAGCTAATCATATCCTGAATTGTGTAACAAAAGCTCATACTTGCATTACAATGTGAATAAGCCTCGCTCTGTCAGGCATAAACTCTGTTTTTAATGTTTTCATATCTAATTTCACTACTTTCACTTGAGTTCATTTTTACTTTGTAAACAAGCATTACCGCATAAATATATAGCCTCATTTGACGACACTTTTTGAAGAAGCTTCTTACCTTTTAGTTAAAAAGTAAAACCATTAACAAACGACTCCAAACACAAAATATTCAGAAGTGCTTCATAAACAAACCAATTTTCCTAAAAAGTGGATAATATTGTCCGGCATAGTACAACGACTGATGCCAAAATATTCTGCCACTGGACGTGTAAAAGGATTTGATTCAGTTAAATGTCTCGAGGCACTTACAGAAACTAAATTGGGGATTACACAAACCAATTTTCCTAAAAATAATATTGTCCGGCATAGTACAATGACTGATGCCAAAATGTTCTGCCACTGGATGTGTAAAAGGATTTGATTCAGTTAAATGTCTCGAGGCACTTACAGAAACTAAATTAGGGATTACACTTTGAACTTGATCAGGCCAGTAAGCGTGAGAGAAACAAGAACGTGAATAATTACATACCATGTACCATCATTAGTGCCTCATTACAGTCGAGAGGTTTCCCAACCAAACAGAGCATAAACATGGTGTACAAATTGGCATTGCCCAACACCTGATGGAGACATAAATTTCCATCCCAGCAGCCAAAAAATTTCTCGGTTAATTTTTTTTGACAAATCGATTAGGAAAATTTTATTAAAAAGAATTACATTAATGTCAGCTTAAGCATCTCTTTCTGGCTGTAAGGGTTGCTTCATTTTATGTTATGTAACAAGGTAGAAAAAGTTTCTAACTAGCTTTACTAGGCCACGGAAGGGAGCCTGGATAAGGAGCTGCCCCGCAGTATCTGAACAGATCTTCAATCTCTGGACACCCATTAGGATAAGGGATTGACCGGTGAAAAGGATCACGCCGTTGTTTCTTCCGATAGAGTGAACCTTGACACCCATAAGGATCTCCTTGGAATTGAGCCCGCACCAATGCCTCGCCTTTCAGAGCTGCTTCTTTTGAAGTCGGTGAAGCGGGGGTGCCTAAGTAGTGGAACCTCGACTCTGGAAATCCAATTGCAGACCGATGCAGATGCGCAAATCTCTCTTCCTTAAAATCATAACTTACAACCTGATTAAGAGTGCAATGAAATCAGCGTGAAACTTGGGGTTTTTGGGGGGACATTAAGCTGCTGTGATGAAAAACTGAGTCGGGAGTCTAGACTAAAGTACTGAAAAGGAAAACATATATCTTCTCTCTAGAATCCGAGATTTGATAATATATCAAGATCATGCACATTACTTTGACAAATGGAAAAAATTGGTGCATCACTCAAGATGGAAAAAAGTTGGTTTAGTTCAAATATAAGTTGCAGACATTTTGAAATAATAACAAAAATTGTATAAACAACCATAATTTTAGTAGGTGTAATCAGGAAAAGAAAGCACAATACATTCAAGTATGTGAGCACATGTGCACATACACATACACCCACACACGCCCACTGACAGAGAGTTACTCACATGGGCCATGGGGAGGAAGACACAGAGTGGTTGTGAGTGACTGAATGCAACATTAAGGTCATAATTATGACAAGAGCATTGGGTATATACTTCAAAGGGATAAAGGACAACCATGTTCTCCTATAGTATTTCAGCACTTATCCCATAGAATCATCAACGTTTATATTTCAGAAGCCTCTGTATGTAAATTTTGGGGAATACTTATGTTTGTACTTTTAGCCAAAGTGAGTACTTATGACTGAAACCTGTATTCATGTCCCACAAAATTGATAGTCATTATTCCACACCATGAACATTCATCATCCAGAGAGGATAAAAACACAAACAACTCTCTGGTTATTTTTCTCAACTTTTATCCTGTTTCATATTTATCATATATATATTTTAGCTCGAAAGGAAAAACTAAAAAGAAGAGAGAAAAGGAAAAAAAAGAAAAAAAAGAAAAAAAGAAGAAGAAGAAGAAGCATCCAGAGAAGCGCTTACAGTTATGTTATAAGGATATGTGCCAGTAAGCTCTCGGAAACGACACACACTAAAGAGAAGGTTCTCAAAACTGTCCCTCGCATGCTCTTCTGTGAGTGTCCTCCATCTCACATTTTCCTCGCCTATAAAAACAATCACAACATAAGTTGCATAACAATAGGACTAAAATCAGATAGTTCAAAGCTTTAATTTTTTTGGATAAGTTTTTTGACCCAAGGGGAGAGGGAAGGGGAGAATAGTTCAAAGCTTTTCATATATCAGAAACAACTTTGCCACAAAAAGAATCCTATCAAGTTTGCATTTGTTACATACGAACAATCAGGAACTCAAGGGTCAAAGAGAATTATGCAATGTAGATGTCCATTTATCATCCATTACAAGTTATGGAGACAACATACTATATAGTATGAAGAGATTATGAGCTAAAATTGGCACCAGCAAAAATTTGGCCCAACATAATTTAGCAAGAAAAAGTCCTCTAAAAAACAAGAGATTCTGCTGGCAACAGGGAGGTGGGAACAACCAAAATCCAAAACTTTTCATACATTTGACAGGGTAAGTTGACACATCAAATAGGGCTTGTTTGGAGTAATTCAAAGAGCTTGATTGTATAGGCAACACTACTTAATTGCCTTTTCAATCTTCACTGTTGGAAATGAAGCAAAAAAATCCTTACCATTGAGCAGAAGGAAAAGACATTTTCAACAAATTAACAGGTAGAAACTCAGTATTTTCTGGTTAAGGACCAAAGGTGTTGATGGCAACAGAACAGGAAGCGGCGCTACAAAGGTAAACAGTGTAAGGGGTTTGATGGCATTATAAGTAATGGGGGCAAATGTGGTAGGAACTGAATAGGCTGGAATTTGGCAAAGTTGGAGATGATAATGGGATAGGGGCAGCAGAAATAGGATCAGTAAAGGTGTTGACAATTTTATGTATGGTGGAGGTGGCAGTAACAACTGTGGTCATTGAGCTACAGTCGTCTGATAACAACTTCACCATAGGTAATGTGATGCTGAAACTGGTCGTGCTTCAGTTATGGTTCATATAGTGATGTGGTGAAGCAATATACTATTGATTCCACTTTATAAACAAGATTTCATTATATTTCTTCTAAGTTTCAAAGTTTGATTTTCAAATCCCGCCATCACTGGGTCTGGGGGTTATGGGTAGGGGGGAAACCAAGTGACAGTTCCAATGCCAAGAGGAATTTGCTAACCAGATTATCTAATGCACAGAACCTTCTATAAGCAAATCCACAGGAATGTATAATGCAGCGCTGTGGAAAATGAGCAGGATATAATCTAAGCAACTGATGAATATTAGAGCCTTTTCTTTAGCAAGCAACAATATATCAGTTCTTAGTTTAAAAATCTTTTTCTATAAAAAAGAGGCAAGGCAAATAGGTACAAAACGTAAGATAACACAATGCACTCACCAAACCATCCTCTCGACTCAGCAACATTCCAATAACTCTGCGCCTCACTACGAGGACCAGCATCTTTCCGAGTCTCTCCACCACTAAACAAAAGCAAAGCTGTATCATCTTTGGCTGCAGTTTCAACTCCCTCTTGTATGTGTCTCACAAATGTAGGAGCTTGGCCAGGATTCTTCTGATAAGACTCCAAAAACCATGAATCCTCCTCATCAGCTTTCCCACAGCTACTACTTGTATATATAGAATGCCCGGCAACCATTACAAGATTGTGAAGCTTTGGAAATGGATAATTATCCGAACCCACATCGAGTTTTCGGTAATTACTCATCATCCGGTAGTGGCTCTCATATAGAGACAGAATGATGAGAATCGTGATTCCAAGTGACAAGGAGATGATGAAAAATAAAATTGGGTGCAGCTTATAGTAATACTGAATACGGGTTCCGAAAGATTTAAGCATTTTGATGGGATGAAAGTGTGAATTCTTATGCTTTCGGGCACGTCTACTGATTCCTGATTCCAAATCAAAGTCAGCGCCTCTTGGGTATGCCTGGAAGGACTTGGGACTCCCAGTAGACCCAAATGGAAAATTTTTCATGATAATATGAATCCAGCTTATGGGTATGGAAAGGGAATGTCATTAATCATACCCAATTTGCAATTTAAACAAATAAAGCATTGGGATCATGGAATTTTTGATTCAGACTTCGGAAGTACCAAATAAGCACACAACAATATAGAAAGTTCAACCAAGTCCATATCATATGCCAAATCAATTGCTCAGTAGGAAATTTTGCAGCTTGCGGAAAAGAAATTAAGATTTTTCAGGAAAGATCCAAGAGAGCAGAACCAAATGGATTTGTGAGGGAATTAGAAAAATTAAAGCCGAGCAAGAAAGAGGACTCACCCACAAACTTTGTGAGATCTGGAGAGTATAGTGCTGAGACGACTCAGATTTCCTGAGGATCTCGTTTGTTAAACAGAATGTTAATTCGTCGGAGACTCGAGAGTATTTTGTTGGGAGATGGCGCTGACTGATCGACGGTATACTAAAGAAGATGATGAATTTTGCCCGTACAGAAGAAGCCCACAAATGAGGGCCTTTCTGAGTTGGACCTCTTTTGGGCTACTGGCATGGGCCAGAATCAGAATAACGAAAATGTGTGAATATGCATCACTTTCACCATGCTTTGATTCTAATAAGTGGGCTTCTAGTAGGGCCGGTAATTTTGACACGACCAGCGAACCCGACACGAACAGGACACGAAGTTAGCAGGTATTGGGTTTGGGTTTATCGGGTTCGGGTCTTAATCGGGTCTACCTAGACCCGATTAAGACTCGGCTAAATTCGTGTCTGGTGGGTCAACCCCGCGGGTCCACGAGTCGACCCGCCAGACACGTTTAAGTTAACGGGTCTGGCGGGTCAGCCAGGTCTCGGGTGACTCGCCAGACCCGTTAACTTATTTAAATTTTAAAAAAAACTCCCAAGCGTGTAAGAAAACCCAACCCGATAACTGTAAGAATAACCCTAAAATCTAAATGTCCTAACTCCTAATTCCTAAACACGACAAACTCTCAAGTCTC